>NC_141990.1:76238287-76333779 GCF_049901715.1 Pseudonaja textilis | reverse complement strand
GAATAACAATTTTAAAAACTAAAGTTAGAATGTACTTTGAGAGCAGCAGTTCTCTCTCAGCACTTTTTAACCTCAGTTGTGGATTATGTTTCATAGATAATTTATATCTAACTCATGTTGACTTTTCTAAAAACATATGATTGGAAAATTATAATCCTTTCTGAAGTATTTCAAACTTCAAATTTATCCATCGAACTAGGATGAACCAAAGAAATAATTTGCTTGTGTGTGTGTATAATACGTGATATTTGAATATAGTTCTTATTTTAAAAAATTAATAGGCAGTTTTCACTTTGGACAGTGGTACATTATGGATATGTTAACAGTATATTTATTCAGCATTCACCCTACACACACACAACTTAACTCTGTTAACATATTTTCATATTAAACAATTCTATTAATTCACTTCTGAATTATTTATATTTTCATTTTCATATTTTTATTTGATTTGATTTGTCAATCGCTTACAAGATAATAGATATAAGTATAAACATAGTTATGAATACATGAAATGGATACATATAAGAAAAATGAAAGAAACAATAGGACAGGGATGGTAGGCACGTTGGTGCACTTATGCATGCCCCCTACAGACCTCTTAGGAAAGGGGTGAGGTCAATAGTAGACAGTCTAAGGTTAAAGTTTTGGGGGTTTGGGGAAGAAACCACAGAGTCAGGTAGAGTATTCCAGACATTGACCACTCTGTTGCTGAAGTCGTATTTCCTGCAATCAAGTTTGCTGTGATTAACCTTGAGTTTGTATCTGTTGTTTGCTTTTGTATTGTTATGGTTGAAGCTGAAACATTCATTGACAGGTAGGACACTGCAATGTATGATTTTATATACTATATTTAGATCGGACCAAAGGTGGTGTAGTTCTAGGTTTTCTAGGTCTAGAATTTCAAGTCTGATGGCATAAGGTATTCTGCAACAAGTAGAGTAGTGGAGAACTCTTCTTGTAAAATATTTCTGGACTTTCTCAACTGTGTTAATATCAGATACGTAATGTGGGTTCCAAACTGATAAGCTGTATTCAACTATGGGTCTAGCAAATGTTTTATATGTTCTAGTTAGTAGTGTGATATTACCAGAGAAAAAGCCACGTAGGATTAGGTTAACAACTCTTAATGCCTTTTTGGCTATGTTACAGTGCGCTCTAGCACTTAGATCATTAGAGATGAGTATTCCAAGGTCTTTGGCAGAGTTTGGATCATCAACAAGGTCTTGACTATTCAGCTTGTATTTTATTTTCTGATTTTTTTTCCCAATATGTAAGACGGAGCATTTATTTGAGATTTGAAGTTGTCATTTGTTTGACCATTCTGATACGTAAACGAGGTCTTTTTGAAGAGTAGCAGTATTTTCTGTGGTATTGAACAGCTTTACATCATCAGTGAAGAGAACGCAGTTGCTCTTAATATGATCACAAAGGTCATTTATGTAGAGTATGAAGAGAGTTGGTCCTAGAACACTGCCTTGGGAGACACCACTGTTGACAGGTACAGAATTTGATAGGATGCTTCCAATTTTGACCATTTGTTGTCTGTTTGACAGGAATGCTTCTATCCAGTTATACAGTTGTCCAGAGATACCATAAGATTTTCGTTTCAGTAGTAGTTTGTTGTGTACACTGAATCAAAGGCTTTACAGAAGTCTATGTAGATTGCGTCTATTGTTTTGCCCTGATCGAGTTGTGTAGTCCATATGTTTTTGCAGTGTAAGAGTTGCAGATTACAGGATAGTTTTTCTGAAACCAGATTGTTTATTAGAGAGTAGGTTTTTTGTTTCTAAGTGGAGGATGATGGATTGGTTAATAATTGATTACATAACTTTACAGGTGGCGCAGCATAAGGACATTGGTCTGTAATTTTCAACTAGGCTGGGCTCTCCCTTTTTGAAGATGGGGATGATCATGGCTTGTGACCATAGGTTAGGCAAGGAGCTGGTCCTGAAAGATTTGTCGAATTTTCATTTTAGGAAGGGAGGGGGAGGAGAGAGAGGAAGGGAGGAAGGAAGGAAGGAAGGAAGGAAGAAAGGAAGGAAGGAAGGAAGGAAGGAAGGAAGGAAGGAAGGAAGGAAGGAAGGAAGGAAGGAAGGAAGGAAAAGCAAAAGCAAAAATAGACTTCATGCCCAGTTTCAAAAGCCTTTAGAAGGTCTTAGGGGAATATGCAATATTTTTCCTTAAAAATAGGAAGTGAAATAGACCTAACTCCACAAGTGTAATTAATGACATCTAGAGTGCGCTGGTGAAAGACAAGGGATGAACTCCATCGAACATAGGTAAGAGCTGCTATTAAGCCGACCTTGTGGCGATCTGTGTGGCAAAGTGTAAATACTTCTCCCCACTAACTACTCTTGGGGAAGGAGAATACTGAGATTCAGCTGAAAGGAAGCACTGAGGAATTTGAAGATTTTCTGGAAGACTAAATTGCCCAATTTCATTCCCAATTTGATGCTGGTGTGGTTGCTGGTTCAGTGAGGACCCTGGGTCAGGTTCTTGCCAAATTATCTGAGAACAGTTTGACCCTGTTGCTCCTGAGGTAGTGTATGGGATTCTAGGAAGTATTGAGTATGCACCTGTGTTTTAGACCCACATCTCTCCTGGCTTGTGAAAACGATACAGGTAGATTCTGACAGTGATTAATTCTTCCTTACAGGAGGGTGTAATGTCCCAGCACTTTAAGGAAGCTGTGATCTGCCCTCTTCTACAGAAGCCATCATTGGATTCCATCCTGTTGAATAATTTTCGACCTGTCTCCAATCTTCCCTTTTGCAGCACAGTATCTGGAGGCTGTTAGGGGCTGGATGGGGAGCAACGGGTTGAAATTGAACCCTTGCCAAACTGAGTGGCTTTGGGCTGGGGGTTCTTTCATCCATGGAGAATTGCCACCTTTGGTCTTGGAAAGGGTGACACTGCCTGAAACAGACTGAGTGCATAATTTGAAAGTTCTCCTGTACTCATGACTCCTGCTCGAAGAGCAGTGGTAGTCATGGCAAGGAGGGCCTTTGCACAACTGCAGGTTGTGCACCAATCATGCCCTTTCAAATTTATATTGCCATCTACTCGTTCAGGGCAACAAAACACTGCCTTGAGTTGCCCTAAGCAGCAATATAAATTTTCCAAATAAATAAATGATGCTTTTATAATGTCATTAATAAAAATGAAATGTATGGTTAAACTAAAGCCACACTTTTTATAGACAGTCATAAAAGAGTGGGGATTCAAAACTTTTTCATGAAAGAGGTGAATGGCCAAACAAATAATTTAAATAAAATAAATTAAACTTTAGGCTAAGTTCTCTCTTCAGACCCTATCAGTCATAGTTGCCTGGTAGACACAGATTTTGGATAGGAATCAGAAAGTGTGTTCTATCCAAAAGTAGTGTACTGAAAATATTTTTAAATGCATAGCTGTATTTATTTTTATTGCTGCAGGAAACTGATGGAAATAAAGTAATTAAAGTAGAAAATAGAAAACAAGAAGCAGAGTAATTCAGATAAGAAATTTCAGTGATACGGAGATTTAACTGATGAATCTATGTAGGTATTTGTCTCAAGGGATCTGAGTTAAGGGTCTGAATTTGGAGGCTTCTGTTCAATGAGAGATCAAATTTGGGTCTGTCACCGGGACCATGAGCTTTCAAACTCATGCTGGAGCCCATCTTCTGGGAATTTCTCTTCTGTTAACTTCTGTTAGAGATTGACATCAGTTGAACTGGTGTGATCTTAGAATACAAAGTCTGCTTGAGTCATAAAAACAAGTAACTGAGCAACATCAATATTTGCAATTTGCCAGCAAAGGGAAACTTTTGGATCAACCAGACCTAACATCAGTTCAGAATCTTGATTCTTATCTTTGCCAGTTCAGCACAGCAACACAGTCTGCTTTCTATATTTCAAGCTCCATTTCTCCCAGCTCTGATTTGAGAATCAGAGAATCTTCACTAGAAAAGTATGGACTGTCCTGTCCTGGAACTGACAGGTGTGATAAAAATCAATTATGCCTGAAGGCTATTTTAGCTCATATTTATTTCATTTTGTGCCTAAAAAATACTGATGCCTTTCCCATACTCACAAAAAACTGACTGAATTCTATGGTAGTCTTTGATTATTAACTAAAATACAATTATTGAAAGAGTTCCATTTTATCTGAAATTCTTACTCGAAATATCATATAATGATAGGGGAGGCAGTTATTCCCTTCTGACTTGAGAAACACATATAGCCCTAATGAATGGATGGCATAAATGCATGCATATCTGGACTCCTTTTCTGAGATGGAGAAGGACAAGTCCTTCTTCATTTCAAAAGAAAAACACAAACAGCAGGAATGGGAAACTAAGGAAAGAGATCTGAAGTTAACTGATTCCTGCCTGATCAATTTCAAAATACCAGAATGACTTAAGCCAAACTTGGCAACTTTAAGACTTGTGGACTTCAACTCCCAGAATTCTCCAGCCAGCTATGCTGAAGTCCACAAGTCTTAAAGTTGCCAAGTTTGGAGACTTCTGACATAAGTGAAATGTTTCACTTCCTACATGGACTCAGTAAAGATTCCTTTTTGCTTGTTGCCATTAGCATCAAAGACAAGTTAGAAATCTTTTCACCATTAACTAGTCATGTCTAATACAATGGAAAAGAGAAAAACCATAGGGAGATATTGCTCCTCTGCCCTGATCAGAATGCACTTGAAATCCTGTATCTAGGTTGGGTCAGCCTAGATCAAAGAAAACAGTGCCACATGGGAGAAATTTAGAGAAATGCTATCAAGATGATCTGAAGTCTAGATAATCAACCCCTTTGAAGAACAATTAAAGGATCTCAACATTCTTCACCTGCAGAAGAGTCAGCCAAAAGACAGTGTTCAGACATCTGGTGGACTATCATGCACAAGATAGAGAGGACTTATTCTTTATTGCTTCAGACTACAGAATCAGAGTTTATTGTAGTATTACAAGGAAGAAAGTTCAGGTTAGACATTAGGAGGAACGTCCTGACTATAAGTGCTGTCAAGCAGTGGCTGCCACATAAAGGTATTGAGTTCACCTTCCATGGAAGAAGTCAAACAGAGGCTAAAGAGTCATCTTAAGTGATGCTGTGCTTAGCATGATGTTAGATAAGATGACTCTTCCAAGTCTGTGATTCTGTGAAAAGTGGGTAGTGCTGCTGGAGTATAAAAAGAGTATATGAGGGCCACAATCTTTTTTAAGGCAGTGTGGATTCCTGGGGAAAAACTAATATCTGGACAGGATTATGGCATCTAAGCAATCAGCAGATCCCGGATCCAAAAACAACATGTAGACTGAATCTACATAAACTATATACATTCCTTATTTCTTTATTTTGGTTACTGATTAGCATAAGACTAGGTGGTTTATGATTTGCAATTTTCTCTCAAGAAATAAAGCTACTGCTTTATTAAATGCTAATTTCATATAATTAGGCTTTTTGAAGAGAAAATATTAATGTTAAACACATATACTGGGAAGTAATTTAGATATCTGAATCCTAAACACATTTAGGAGAAAACAATTCATAGAGATACTCTTAGAATTTTTCTGCAGTCAGCATTTTTGTTATCCTCATCAAGTTGTTATCCACAACTTTCTAAATCGGAAGAACAATAGCATCATGGTTATAGACTTTCATGGCCAGAGTCAATTAAATGATAGTGACTATTTGGACTACTTCTTCAGAGGTGACATGAATCACTCAGTAGCTTAATTCTCTGTTGTTCTGACTGTTGTTTGATCTCACTAGATTGTATTATGGGATGGAACTCAGAGAAAGATATTTAGTCCCAATTTAAAAATAAGCTATTTCCTGATTAGCTTGCCTTCAAAATAGTTGGTTGCTAAATGTTTCTCCAAGCCAGCCTGCTGTAAATTCCCTTTCCTGGTGATTAATTAAGGTCTGTTTGTTATTAGTTAAAGCCAGGATTTAGGTTTTGTTAACCTTCAGTCTCTCTTCCTTGTTAAAGCTGTTAGAAAGTTGATGAATCTCGATGGCTTCTCTATGCAGTGTTATGTGATATTATAATTAATATTAATATGATTATCATATTAACATGAATAATTTAATGTGTTTGCCAATCAGGACCAACCATCTTTCACTGACTGCCACAAAACGATCCAATTAGTTCAAATGAAAAAGCCAGAACAGAATAGCTGAGAATTATATTACTCAGAGAGTCACTTCACTTCTGAAGATGCTGGTCACAGCTGTGGGTGAAACATCAGAATATCAGAAAACTAACCTGGAGCCATTTAGCCTGAAAGTTCATCACCATTAAATAAGAAAGAAAAATACCTTATCTAAAAATACAATTAACACTAGTAATATGTTCTCTCTTTGGATAATATTCTCTAAGAGAGGGGATTTATAAATAGATATTAATATACTGACTACATATACACATACAGAATTATTAATTCATTTTTCTCTAATTAAACCTGTAGAAATGTATATACAATCAGTATGTGTAATGTTTTAATTGCTCCAGAAAAGTACTTTCCTATCACTTAAACTATTATAGCAAGAAGTTCTACAACAGAATAAAAAAGATATTCAGAATTGGATTCGACAAAAATTAACAAAAATTAAAAACAAACTTTCTGAAACAATATACAATATATAAAAGGAGAGAGAGAGAGAGAGAGAGAGAGAAAGACAGAGACAGAGAGAGACAGAGAGAGAGAGAGAAGGATATTTAAATTGAATGCAATGCCTCATTACCTAGTTAACTAAACCTTTCCCCCCCCTTCATGCAAGGATAAAAAGATAGAGCAGATTGTTTAAATATACTTTTCTTTCTAGAATACTGTTCTTTCGGGGGAAAAAACACTATATATTTATTTCATTAATGTGTATACAATTTTTCATGGATGACAAATTACGCTGGGCATAGAATCCATTCATTGAAAGCACTTTAGACTTTGTCATATGAATATTAATTTCTGAAACTGTTGTCTCTATAAATCAATTAAGGTCACTGCAAAAAAACAGAAAATAAAAGCACAATGCCAAAACATACTAAAATGGAATGCAAGTAGGTCTTCCGCTGCCTGCAATTAGATAAAGAATAGTCTCCCACTAGCTTTTCCATCTGGCAATATAAAACACTGACAAACATAATCCAACACTGTTGATATATTTACATTAATTTACAAATTACATTTCAGTTTAGTATGGAACACATTGCATAAATCAAAAGATAACACAAATTAATTAGGGGGGGAAAGCCTGCTCTGTCGCTTTTTCTCCCCCACAAGAAAAGCACCACATAATGCCTGGCCATATGGTCTTATCATTCTCTTAGCTAATTATCTACAAATCTTTGTACCAATTTTACAGCTACTGGTTATGACTAACTGGTTTAAAATTTCTCCAGAGAACTCTTTTTTCCTTCAACAACTTTTGCAGTTTAACTCAATGACTAAAGATATATTATTAATAATATTCAATTATTTGATTTCCAAAAGATCTAGTAATATGTAAGGAAAGGGTTTTTTTTAACACACTGAATTCAGCATTTTTATTTATTTTAACTTCAAAGATCAGTTCATTCACAGTGTCTGGAGTAAAGATTCTCCAAACCAAGATACCTTATTACTTAAGCCTTCTGATCCAATACTTGAAGAGCATATTACAGTATGCTCCCCCCCTCCCGCCGATTCATTACAGCTCATTCTGGCTCTTGAATTGATATCAAGAACTTCCCAGAATTTTAGATATTGGATTGAGGGTGTTCAGGAAATAGTTTTGCACTTTGTCAGCCACCTGGCTCCTGTTTTATGAAAATCTAATTACAAAAAACACATAATTTGATTGAAATAAATGCATAAATGGATATTTAAATAGGACCCCTTGTTTGATTTCTTTATGTCATCTCCCTTATGGCACAAATCTAAAAATAAAACCAGCAATGGTATGCTAATTATTTGTTAAAATAAATATTTATAAAAGATAAAAAATGGCCTGGTTTTGGAATGTTATGTCTCATTGTGCTTCTATAAATGAAGAGTTTAAATCCCCCTCTATGGTGCATCATTCTTGAGATTTGTTTGTTTGTTTGTTTATATTTCACATTTCTAAAACTCCCATCTCCTTCAAAGAGGGGCTCTGCAGGAACAACTGGAATTTGGCATAAAACTAATCTCTTGTTCTTCCAATATTGAAAGCACTTGCTGCTTCCAATATGGCGATGGTGCAGGACGGGAAAACTCATTTATTCTTAAGAGTACATTTATTTTATACCCCAAACTTGCTGCAGTGGGAGGGAAAAGTGATGCATACGAGTCAAAGAATTTGCTTTTCTAATGAAGGATATGAAAAAAAAACGTTTCAACAAAAGATAAAAAAGTTGGAAACTTGCTTTGAAAGCCACAATAATCTGGAAGCAGATTTCAATGATTTGTAAAAAGCATGAAGTCTGTAATATAAATTCAAACACGTACAAACACACACATATATATTTGTATTTGGAAGAAAAGCCATGACCATAACTGTTTTCTATTGCATTTACTCATTTGTTTCAACAGTCCTGTCAGTTTTATAATGTAATAAAGCAACAATTTAATACATATTGCATCCTCCCTCTGCTCCTCCAGTAAACCAGTAACAGCAGACTGTGTAAGCTTCATTTGCTATATCAAATGTAGCAATGCATGGGCCTTTAGGGATAAACCCATCAATACAATTGCAACTATATTTCTTGAAAAGACTGCACATTTGGCCATAAGGCACAAATTATTACTTTACATTTGACCATGTTTGTCTTGCAGCAATGTCATTTTTATGCTCCATTTCAAATGCACTTTGACAATGTAGCTTGCTATTATGCTTTCATTTGGTTATTGATGTGACCCTATTTTACTTAACACAATCCTGTTTATTTTCATTATTATTTTTCTTTCTGCCCTGTGGAATCATGCAGTTCCTAATTTGGCTAGCACCAGTGTCTAGTGCTGTTCCTTTGATTTATGAGTTTGCCAATTCGTAGCTTTGTGAATGAAAAAAGAGAAATGTTCCCTGACATAAATAGCTTGAAAGTCCTTAATATCTCTTGATTGATTTGCTCATTAGTTTACAGAAAAGTGATAACGTTAAAAAAAGGATCATGAACTGTCATCATCTGATATTGAAGTTTGGCTGTCAGGTTTTAATTCCACAACAAACGCAACATTGATGCAAAAATGTTCTTATCTTTACATGCTCAAAACACTTGCACACTTACCCTGCATTGCACCTGAATAAGCTTCTTCGATTTTGCAAACAGTTAATTCTCTAGTAATGTTCAAGGAAGTTTGTGAAAAATGCTATAGAAACTGGAATTGACCCCATAAAATACCAGATAACATATCCTGTGTTGATTACTCAGCCACAATGAACTAAGTAATCACATATTCAGGAATGAGTAGAATAACAATGGATTCTGAGCACAGATAAGATTCCTTTTTTGCAAAACACCTTTTGGCAAAACACAATAAGAAACAATCTTTTTCTTATTTTATTACAAATAGTTTTATAAGAATACATGGAGAGAGAGTCCATTCGGTATAGTGGTTAAGGCACCGGGTTAGAAAGTGGGAGACCTTGAATTTTAGTCAAAGGTGGTATTCAGTAGGTTCTGAACAGTTCTGGAGAACGGGTAGCAGAAATTTTGAGCAATTGGGAGAACCAGCAAATACCACCACTGACTGGAGATTTTACAGTATCCTTCCCTTGCCACACCCACCAAGCCATGCCCACAGAACCGGTAGTAAAAAAATTGGAATCCCACCACTGGTTTTAGTCCTGCCTTAAACACAAAGTGGGGTGATCCTAGACCAGTATTGGTCTCTCTCAATCTTAGGAAGGAGACAAGGTCAAATCACTTCCCAAAAATCTTGCTGAGAAAAATATAGACACTAGTTCAAGCAAAGAGACCCTGTTTTGTGTAGTGGTTAAGGCAACAAGGAAGAAATCAGGAGTCCATAAGTTCTAGCTCTGCCTTAAGCACGAAGTGAGCTTGTTTATCTTGGACCAATCTCTCTCTCTTTCTCTCTCTCTCTCACCCTCTCCCTCTCCCTCTCCCCCAGCATTAGGAAGAAGACAAAGGCAAACCACTTCCG
This sequence comes from Pseudonaja textilis, assembly GCF_049901715.1. Taxonomy (NCBI): domain Eukaryota; kingdom Metazoa; phylum Chordata; class Lepidosauria; order Squamata; family Elapidae; genus Pseudonaja; species Pseudonaja textilis. The sequence goes on along the minus strand of NC_141990.1, from coordinate 76,323,665 downwards.
AAAAACTTTGTGAAGAAAAATGTAGGGCACACACAACACGAGGCAGTGGGGTTTAGTGGTGAATAACGATTCAAAATCCTCCTACCCTGAACTCTAAAATTACAAATGTAACATATGCCACATCACAACCAAATACAGTAGTCCTCAACTTATGACCACAATTGCGCCCAAAATTTCCATTGCTAAGTCAGTTTTGCCCCATTTTATGACCTTTTTTTGCCACAGTTGCTAAATGAATCACTGCAGTTATGAAGTTAGTAACACAGTTAAGTAAATCTGGCTTCCCCTTTGCCTTCACTTGCCAGATGGTAGCAAAAGGGAATCACATGTCCCAGGGACACTGCAGTTATCACAAAAACACGCCAGTTGCCAAGCATCCACATTTTGATCATGTGACCACGTGGGGGTGTTGCAATGGTCATAAGTACCATTGTGACTTCGAACAGTCACTAAACTGTAAGTCAAGGACTACTTGTAAAAACCTATCTATTCATCTGGCTTTTAATAGAAGTACTTAATAGTACTTGGACTGTGCTATTATAGGAGGTGTGCTGGTGATATTCACAGGATTGCCTTTCTCCCATTGTTCTGCTCATCCCATCAGATTTAACAGGGAGGTCATGTATCTGGTTCCTTTCAATAAACAGTCAGTTTTTTGTATCTCAGTCAGGCGTTCTCGACAGCACTTGCCTGCCTTATGGAAGAGCATCTCTCCAGATATCTGGATGGCCTCAGCCTATTAGCATTTCAAAAGGCATCAAAGACCTGGGCTTTCCCCCAGATATTTGACTGTAGAAATGACAAACTCTGCTGATTAATACTCTTTTTATCAAGTGGGTTTGTGTTGGAGACCTGGGCTCGATAGTTGTCATTAAATTGTTCTTTTTCAACACTTGTGCTCTGCGTGCAGTCACTGTTGTGAAGAGCATAGTCATATAAAACTGTTTAAGAAAATTTTAAAAAAAACAACCAAGTGTTCTACACAAAATATTTTTCCATATTAAAAATAGTAACAAATCTTTTCTTCAAAGGAGTGGGGTTTTATTTTAGCTTAGAGAGGAATATATTTATGTGAAGTGGACAAACAGAATCTGAAATGAAAACACCAGTGAGTTGACATCATCAGAATGTAAAGGTATGTACTTTCTTGTTTTCTCCTTATCACAATCAAAATGAAAGTCTCTTTCTGCAGAAATGAACTACTAGCTTGAATGACAGATTTAATGCAATCTTGGTATATTTTTGAAGACTTCCAGGTATTTTTTTCAGCCAGTTTGTATACATTGCTCTGGAGTATCATTTCCCCCTTAGTAATTCTGTATTCTGCAGAACCAGTTGACACTGCAAGCTTTAGTTAATTAAAGACAGATGTTCACTTCCACCCACACAGTTAGGTAACAGCAATATTCCATTAATTTACTTTTAAACAAAACAAAACTCTTACATGGTTCTGAAAAAAAAAAGAAATGTGAAAAGCTTCTCTCCATTCATGGAGTTACTAAAAAGGAACATAGGTATTCCGTGTATTATTGTCTTGGGCCCATGAAAAATTCAAGGGTGGGTTTACATATTACTTTACTGTGCTTTGTTTGATTTTGACTTCGTGCAACATATACCTTAACTGCTGTATTTTGCAAAACATGATTTATGGATAGAAAGTATGTAGAGTGAACCCAGCTAACTGTTTAGTCAATAATATTCATGGTTAAGCCATTATATAGTATTCTGGTATTCCTGTCTTCTGCACTTTCTTCTTCTACCCAATGTCCATCCTCAAATTCTACTCTATACCCCCATTCCCAGCCAAAGAGGATCGATAGTTTCAGTGATCATATCCTCTAATACCTCCAAGGAGGAATTGTCAAAGATGATCACCGAAGATCCTAGGTAAGGTATTTTGCATCTTCTTTAGTGAGAAATTGTATTTACAATATACAATATACAGTATACAAAATGTATGCATATAATACAATAAAATGTATTTATGTGAGATTCTGTACCCTGGGCTAATACTTAAATTGTATGACTGTTTAATGATTGTGCAATATTACACTTCAAGGGCCTAAGAAATTGGAAATCAGGTATAGAGGGACTGCATTTAGTATAATTTTCATCCCTTTGCTGAGCCATACTTTGTTTAGGCTAATGTGATGAACACTTGCTTAGTTTTAATATAGAAAACTATGTTACTGTTTAACACTACAGTGGCAGTATTTACACAAATTGCTAAAATCAAACCAATAATACTAGGTTTCAGCACAATGTGTGAACCTATTGACTTCAGTAAAATTGAGGAAATATGAAAGAAATATGTTAGAGTATGGAGCTTTTAAGCTTTAATTTGATATTGTACTTATTTTAGGTTTTATATGAATCTTTGGGATTCTTTTAGGAATTTTATGAACTTACAGGTTTTACATCCTCCATTTCTGTAACCCTCCAAGTTATTTATGATGCCTGGTGATGGCTACTGCCCAAGTGATTCATTGTGATTGAGACAACATTGTATCATAATGAAACAAACACACAATCTACGCTCTGATGGAGTGTTCATAATGCATTTCAAGTAGATATGCCAGCCATATTACAAAGGTGCTTAAAACAGAGAAAATGAGGTTATTATGATTGAATATCTTCATGCTCCGGCAAATCACTTGCAATAAGACCACCACAAATGACATTCCTATTGTGGTAAGAACACAACCGATTCTCTCTCAGAAGATACAGAATCTAGTAATATGCCAACAGGTAATAAAGTTCATCTTGAGGGATAGAGAGACATTCAATCTAATTGTTTTTCACATATTCATTTTAATAAAATATAAACAATATAAATTAGAGGCAGATTTTTTGCTCACTTTTCTTCAAGATAATCTTGAATAATTTTTATAAATCGATATCTACCATTTCAATCTTGCTAAACAAAGTTGGCTTGGGAATGTCATCTTTTTATTTCTATTTCCACCCTGGGTATACAGATGAAGCACTCAGATGTCATGACTAATTAAAATTACAACCTTAATTGCAAAGAAATCACTAACGATCCTTGTTTCAATTTGAATCGAAACCTGCAGAAGTGCGAGGGTAGCATTTTTTAATATCTTTTTCCCCTTCCTTTAGGCAGGTGGGGTATGTATGTATCTATATGTATGTTGCTACACAGTGATATATTCAGCCAGTATACACATAGGAACCAATTAATTGTAATGAAGGCATATAATTCAAACAAAACCTAGGAACTGCAAAGCAAAACACCAAAATTTCAAAGTAGTGGCAGGAACTCTTTCTCTTCAAAGTCTTTATAAGAGCATAGATCACACATATTCAGGAAACACGGGAGCAGTTGTTACATGAAGCAGAAGTTTCAAAAAAAAGAAAAGAAAAGAAAAGAGAAGCAAAAACCAGTGCTTATGTTCTGGGTAGGAATATTTAATAAGAAATAACTAAGGAAAAGATAAAATGGTGGCTATGCAGCACAAATATCTGTAATGTTACGAGGGACAAAAAATTTATTCTGACCTCCAGAATTTACAGTGAAATCTGTACAATTCTCAGTAAAGGAAAAAACCTTTACTTAATCTCATTTCCATACTTCTTTTTAAAAGTATAATTTTTTTCTTGGTGTTTTCTTTTCTTTCTTTTCTTTCTTTCTTTTTTTTTGAGCGGATAGTTTCTATAAGCCAGGGAAGTTATCCTGGGTTGGAGGCAACACAGCAATGCCCATGGTGGCTAAGATCAGACTGATTTCAAGAGCACTGTAATGTTATAATACAAGGCTGTCCCTTTTCTATGTGTGGTATTATGTTATACTCACGCTCAAAAGGAGAGAAAGTTGTGGCATGATGCAAGTAGCAAGTTCCTATGGACACTGATAGAGCCAGAGGAAGAATTCTGATTGTATGCCAATGTCAGTAGAAGATGACAAGGATTAATGATTATGAATAGTTGCTTATTAAACTTAAAATGTAACTATAGTATTACAGTCACTGTTAGCTGGTGGACATATAAACATCATGCAGTCTGAAACTGCACCACTAACATCTTGCCTGATGCATTTTTCTATGTGATTTAAAGTGAAGGAGGTACACAAGTGGACCAGAGACAGATGTATGATTAAGCCAATGTATGATCTACATGCAGCTATGTATAGGTACCAAAGCACACAAATTTAACCAACATATATCATTTATTTTGTGGTTTGAAAAGTTTTCAAGCTGCACTTTTTTTTTCAAAGAAGTGACTTAAATGTAGGTTTAATTTTAAAGTTTGCAAAATATGTCCTGTATTCACCTGTTGAAAAATGAAGTTTTCTCCCCAAATTTTGGATTGAGTGGATTGTCTTACACAAATGAAAAAGATATTAAAACTCAGGGAATAAGCAAAAGTACAAATTAATGCAATCATGGCTGCTGAAAAAAGGAATACTTTGAAGATTAGTCTGTCAGTTGAATGAGGTAGTTTGATAAATTTAAGGTTTTTTTTTTGGTAATATCTAATCTGGGCTTCTCTCTTTTCTTTTGTTCCCCAGTTCCATTACCCTTGTTGATTTCCTCAGTTTGCTGTCTACATTTTCTTTTTCTCCCTCCCCAATGCAGCTGTGCTTTCCCCTCATTCCATGTTCGTTCATTCATTCATTCATTCATTCATTCATTCATTCATTCATTCATTCATTCATTCCTGGAGGAGATGGAAGAGGAATGTGTTTTGAATTGAGTGATCCTGGGTCTGACATTGGCTAAGTGAGACATATGCTACTATATATCAAAGAGAGATTTTTAAAAAATAAAATATATTTTGAAAATAGTTACTTTTTTGGTTTTGCCTCTATTTTTTTCATCAGGAGAATAAGTTTTCATATAACATACATTTATATTACCTGTACACATACATAGACCCATAAATCAATACATACATTTCCACAATTAGTTTCAGTTGCAGCTGATAATCTTGGTTAATAAGATGGAGAAGCTGTATTGTACAGAATTTTTGTTTCTGTGTATATGTAGAAATATTGGTTAATAAAGAGACAACGTAATTTTCCTTTTTGGGAGGATACCTTAAATTCAGAATACAGTCATCTTACTTTTAGGTGAATATAGTACTTGGGTACCTAATAAATGATAGTGTATATGTTGTACATATATATGTGATTTTTTCCACAAAATAATATTAGAATAAACAAAGTAATCAAACTAGAAGTATAAGTACCTTTCTATTCCTGTGCTTTGAAGGAGACTCTGAAGTAATTAAATGCAACTAGCAGTACAAAACAAAATTTCTAGGGTGCCTATTCCGAAAGTTATCACAAAAGAAAATGAGGAAATTGAAAAAGCCTTATTTAAATGTTAGTCATTAAAATGAAATACCAATTACTTTAGAGGTTTTCAAAATTGCAAAAAAGAAAAAAAACTGAAGAAAAAGCTGTGACAGGGCAGACTAAGGGTTAGAGATGGGAAAGGCATGCCTTCTATTCTTTTATTTTTCATTAGTGGAACAAAGGCAGTTGTTAGCCATAAATGTTATTTGCCTGGTGTGCAAAGTACGAAACTGACCTTTCAGAATAATTGGAATTGCTATAATATGTCTATTTGTACACCCTCTAGACAAGTATTATAATATTAAATGGTGAAAAGTGATGGAAATAGTTTTTAATTTCTTGACACTTAACTATCTAATGAAATAACCTGATAGAGAATGCTTTATTATAGTAGAGCTATTGTTTGACATCTAACCATTTGAATCAGATGAAATTTCAGCTCGAGAATTCCAATAAATCTGATTTTTCAGTTCCATTTCCCTTCATATTCAAAACCTATTTTTGAGAACATGTCTTAAGAATAGTTTTAAATATTTTTTTTTTTAAAGTCAGTAATAGGCTTTTATTATAATGGGATGGCAATCTCCCAGAGAGCCTTACATCCAATCCATCATCCAAAAAAAAATTACTTATAAAGTATATTATGCTGCCGACTCAGCAGCATGGCACCAGTTCTCTTCTAGGGCTGCATTTGGTTTCTTTAACAATATTTTATTTTCCACCTAGAATGCAGAATAATTATACAGGCAGGTGGTGAATGCAACCACTCTCATTCTTGCAAATCAAGGAAAAAAGTCAGCTCTCAGGACTAATTAAAGCAGATGTATTTGTACTGAAAGAAATGAACATTAGCAAGAGCAACAGTTTACAGTAAATTGTGTTGCACTATTCATTGCACTATTTTACTTTCAGAGCTCCACCTCCACTTGTCCTGTTTTTGCTTTAGCCTTGCCTTACTTTTCAATATAAAAGGTTTATGCTTTTCTTAGTTGCAAGATTTAAAAACTTGCTTTTTTAATACATGAGTCATTTTCCACATGAACATATCCTGCCTTTACTGGAAAGGATGGAGAGGGCTGTAGATGTAATACAGCCTTCCATCCTGGTCTGGATTTCTTTCTCCCGCCAAATTTTGATTTATTTCCAAACATCTTTTCAAATTTGACAATTTGTAATTGTATTTATTTTTAGCTTTTTACTCACTTGTTAACCCCCAAAACTATGCCCACTGCCTGCAATTTAAAAGACATTGAAAGAGGACAAGAAAAAGAGAGAAAAACAAAACTTATTCTACTGCCAAATTTCATTTCAAAGCTTGACTAGGTATATTTCTAAAAAAAAAAAAATGGAATCAGAATTCTTGTCCAAGGGTGTGATGGCTCTATAACAGATGGGGGCAATTAGCTAAAAAGAATGATAATGGCCACAGAGAGCTCTCCTTCCAGCATTGAATCCAGTACAATGACACCTAAGAAATATTCGTGCATGAAATATCCATGCAATAGTATGTAGTGATTTTAACAACACAAATTCTGCTATTTTGCACTTGTCACAATGTTGCACACTTATAAGAGGCAGAGTTTGTATCATGATGTTCCCACATGTTTTGACATTGAAGAGAATTGCTTGTGATCAAATTCTCAATGGAAGTATTATTAATATATTAAGACTGCCTAGTAGTTATGTCAAGAATAAGCATTTTTAATGAGGCTTTAGTATCACCTCATTACGAATAATCCACCCATTTCTTGTTCTTGAAATGGTGAAGCAAAGTATACCACAGTACTCTGAAATAATTGATATGTCACACTGTCTAAATCATGAAGGGGTTACAACTGGCTAATTAACTAATCTATTAACAATTAGCAATTAGTCCATTAACAAGATTATTTCTTCCTATAGGAAGGAATTTTATTTGGATTTCACACTCTAATTGCACTTCTCAGGCCATACTTTACTGATCACAGCATTGATCTTGTCAGCAATCCAAAAGTTGTCAACAAGAGTCTATCATCTGTCATTCTAGTGGTCATTAATTTAGTCTTCTATTTAAAGTCTTCATCTGAGAGAAATAATTACTTACTCCCTCTACCTACTGTGAGAATCTCAAGACAGGAGAGGTTCATGAAAACTGATTCCCAGATAGCAACTTTTGCACTGTCTACTTTGAATATTTTCTTTTCATTAACAAAACAAAGTAATTTTTTTAGTTTCATTTTCAGGCATGTAAAACAATGTAGACAATGTTTCATTACAGCAGCTAATCAAGTTACATTCTTCTCCTCATACTATCCAACCACCCTATAATCTCCCTAATAAACAGTAGTGTCCATAAAATTATAAATAAAATTGATTTATGTGTACCTTAAACAGCAATTTAATAGCATCGGTATATCGGTGTTTCTCAACTTCAGCAATTTTTAACTGTATGGATTTCAACTCCCAGAATACCTCATACTGACTAAATGTGTGTAAATATGTAAAAATGTGTGCGTTGCTATTTCTAGATTCCTACCTAGAGTTAAGTAAGGGGGATAATTAGACTGACTGGCATTCTTCTCAGGGAGACAAACTAGTCTTTTGCTCTTGTCAGAGTCCCCTGGAAATCATATGTATCCCTTAAAAATGTTTCTTTCTTTCATAGTCTTTAAGCCAGGGGTATCAAACTGGCGGCCCATGGACTGGATGCATCATGCACAGGCCACGCTCAACCCAGCTCCACAAAGGGGAAAACATCGTGATACATCATATGATGGCAATGTGACATCATGAGTTTGACACCCGTGCTTTAAGCTATCCTCAAACATATACAATTCTTCAGCAGTCTTCGCCAGATTCTGTCCTGGAATTAATATGGCTTCAGGAATTCAAAATTGCCTATGATCAACAACGACTTTTTCCTTCTCCACAGTCCTTCTATAACCTTCAGCTTTCTTATCCCTCCTTGCCAGAATCCCCTTTCCTATGAAAAAGTTACTCTGTGAAAACATTTATTATCTCTTTCACTCCCAACTTCTATTATCAACTAAAATAGAACAGCATATATGTTTGCAAGCTGAAATGACAGGGTGACAGCCAGCCCTGGTTCGTGACATACTGTCACACTGTGAAAAATTCTGATTAATCCAACCTTTCTTAACATATCTGACCTTTTTCAGACAATGATGACTGGAAGTGAAAAATAGTACAACTACCATTAATAAAGTTTACAATAGCAGCCTCAGTATCATATTGAAGTATTTTTAAAATATCTGCTTTGGGGCTCCCTTTGCCATTTATTTGACCACTATAATAGAATGCTAGACCAGACAAATATTTACTCTGATCTAACATAGCACTTATTTGAGTTGACACCTAATTATATAGAGGACTCCTGTAAATAGTGTTTACAGACTGAACATAGTAAAATGCCTTTACATGAGCACCAACTATACAGTTGATTAACAGTGAGTAGTTCCATCAGATCTAAAGGAGCTTTATTACCAAAATTGCTACAAATATCCTCTAACTGGTATGCTGGGAATTTAATCCAGGACATCATACATGCAAGATATGTTGACTATCATGAACCTTTCCATTCATTTAGCACCAGTTGAATTTTCCTTCTTTAACATTACATTAATGTTGTATGTATAAAACACTTAAATCACTATCACTGCTATGTTTGAATATTTATTTATTTTTATAAAACATTTATATAAGCGCCCATCTTATAACAATTTTTATATTAAATTCATTAAATTATTTCAGGAAACAAGAAGTCTATTATCCTACCCTTGTACTTCAAATCATTTATAGACCTGCTATTCCCAAAAATTATTGCATTAGTTAAGAAACTGCAAATCCCTATTTTCTTAACTAATGAGCCAATTCAAGCAATTTATTGAAAGATGAATAGTCCAATTGACTAATATTTTCCATTTTCTATTATTTTAGCTTCACGTCTGTCTTAAGTGAAAAATCACATAAAAATCAATCTAAGCATTTAGTAAAAGAAATATTTTTAGGAAGAAAACAAAAGCAGAGGGAAAATAATGAAGAAACTACATCTGTATAAAAACTCCTGCGGTGTTCAACTACATTCATAACACCTTATTTTTACATACAAAAAAGAGTGGCAATTGCAGTAGGATTTATGGGAGAAAAATCCAAATTCTTTTATGTGATGTGTATGTGTGTGCGTGTGTGTATGTGTGTGTTAGATGCTGGTAAACTCTCTTACTCTATTACTCCAAAAGTATGTTATCAGAATAAATATTTTCAAAGGTCGCTTTTGAAAAAAGAGGATTTTGTGACTTGTGACTTTTATGCTACCTTACCATCTGACCAAAAGATGTCATGTCAATCCTTGTTTGATCTGAATCATATAGAAAAAGACTAACAGATATATATACCCTTTTATTTTGTCGACCCAGCTTTATAGAATACACATTATGGTCTTCCTTTGCATCTTATCATTCTGCCATGATATGAAAAATAATAAATGTGTCTGTAATGATTTCTATACAATTGGCGGAACTGCTATACAAACCAATGGTTCCTTATAAAACTGGAACAGGATATAAGTTTATTTTTGGTGCATCATCTGCAATGCATTTCCAGATCATGGGAAGTAATCATTCCATTATATTCTACATTGTTTGCATAACTGCCACATTTAAGAAATATTCAGAGAAACTGGAACAGGTTTAGATAAAAGCATTGACAGCATCCAGGGCACTGGAAACTAAGTCTTAGGAGGAGAGACTGAGGGAAATTGGCATGTTTGCACTTAAGAAAAATGATCAATAAGAAATATGATAGTGACTTTGAAAGGATTTAACACCAAAGGGCAAAACGTGTCGTTTATGGTCTCAGAAAACAGGACATGGAATGAAGGAAAGCACATTCTAGGATGTGGAGTGTTAAGAAAAATCTTCCAACCAGAAGAGCAGCTTTGTAGTGAAACCATTTACCTAAGGAAGTGATGGGTTCCCTTTCATTGATTTATTCAAGCACATATTGAGATGCTTTCATTTAGATTCCTGAAAGAAGCAATGAAGTGGTCACAAAGGCTTAGGTGGCCCTTTCGGTGAATATAAGATGTGTTGAATGCAAAGAGGAAACTAGTAAGCAAAAGGGGCCTTCAAGGGAAGGCATGAGGCAACAAAAGAAAGGGAAGAGAGAGAGGGAAAAGAGAGCATTTTTGGCAAGAAACCAAAATACAAAGTTTGGATACAGAAGGTGACACAGGCAATGGCTTCAGCACCCCTGAAAAGGCAGGAAGGCAGGTAAAAAGGTACAATATTTTGCTACAAATATTGCTACAGATTTTAGATCAAGGTATTGTATTTACATCAAGCCTGAGGATCATATTTAGGCCCATCATCATCCCTTTTGCAGTCCAGCAACTTACAAAGGGGGGAGGTCAAGGTTTAACCCTCTGGTTGTATTTTTTGGAGGAGGGAGCAGTAAAAATGCATAATGGATGATTAACTCATGCAGAAGTTCGAAATACCAGTACTGAAAGCTTCTGAAACTCCTTAAAATCTCTGAAATCTCCCCCCAAATAGGTCCCGGCTCTCTCACCACTTTTTTCCAACCATAGTTGTCATCATGTCACACAAAACTATCTAGAAAAGATCCATCTGAATGAACACACAAATACTAAAACCCAAACATCCACTATTAAGGAATTTCAGTTTTAAAATTGAAAAAAAAAGTTTTATCTCTAAACAAAGTCCTACCAAAGATAATCTATCAGCTTGCCATTTATTTTAAGCCTACTTTTCAACCGAAAGTATAAAACATATCAATCACAGAATACTTAGAAGTACAACCAACATGAAGATTACTGAGCAAATGTCTCCATAAAATCTACTGAGACTAGCAGCACTATATCTTACAGAGAATTTAAAAAAGAATGGAAATTGTTTTATTTTTCCTCTATTGGAAAGCAGGCAGTAGCTAGGTAGCTTTGTTTATTTTTTAAAAAAAAATAACTAATGGACTACTGTTGAGAAATAAAAACTACATCACAGAACAGCTTTTTTGCTCTAAAAGGACAGGAAGAGAGAAAGAAATGCCCAATATGTGCTCATTTTATTTCCACAAATGTAGGCAGCTAATAAAAACTTCAGAACTGAGAAGAACACATTTATCAAAAGATGATACACTTTTGTGTTTTTTTTAATACAGAAAACATCATACCTTTCTACTCCAGATATAGTAAAAAATGTAAGCTCATTTTACAATCAGTCCATCCAATCTAATTTTCCCAATTAGATTGGATGGGCTTATATTCTTATTGATCTTAGAATCTAGAACCCTTAAACCCTTAAATTTTAAAGAGACTTTGGCAACTCCTGATATAATAACAAATACAAAACAAACAAACAAACCAAAACATAACATCTGCAATTCCTGTTGGAAGCTGCAAGCTGTTCATGAGACATTGTAAAAGGAAGGGTGGGCTGAGGAATCAGAGGGTATTTCTGAAAATACCGGAAGTGATGAAATGGGCCCATTTTTCGGCCTCCAAAGGCTGCAGAGGCTTCCCTCGAACCTCTGAGAGGCCGAAAAAGGCCCCAAAGTGGCTAAAAATCATCTGGGAGGAGCGCAGTGCAGGTAAAGGGTTGGCGGCGGGGGAATTGCATGCTCATGCAAAGGGGGCATGGGCGCGCATTGCCTTCTGGGTGCTGGAACACAACCCCAAAAAGGTTAGCCACTACTGCTGTATATGCATGCAATATTATCTCGGTAGATAATTATGCATGTTTACTGCAAACGGTTTAACTACAGAATGAAAGTGTTTGATCGTAGTAAACAATATCTCTGTCCTTGTCTCTCTGTGTGCATGTGTATGTGTGTGCAACAATTTTAGCATGACAACTACAAAAAATTATCTATTAGAAAGCAGGAGGAGGCATATTTCTGGATTTTTATTTCATCTAGTTATAAAGGACTCTAGTTATTCAGGAAGGCCATATCAAAGCATAAATAAATGGCAATTAGATAGCAATCATTCTATGCAAAAGATACATTGGTGAGTGTGCTTTTTTATCATTATTGGCTTAATATGACATACTTTTTCTATGGTTAGTGGAACCAATTTAGTCACATTTTTGGCATATGCTAACCATATAACCTGGGTTTAAGCTCTAGGCTAAATTTTGCTTTAGAGCTCAATGAGTCATGCATATACAACCATTTTTGTCCAACAAGTGCTGTCAATTTGCAGGTGAAAAATCCAGATAGCAACCTGTTATTTTGGGTATCTCTTTGTTGCTGTAGCCAGAATCTGGTATTTATGCACTGAATCCTATATAGACAAGGCAAGCTTGCACAAGCCACTAAACTAGGATATTTCTAGTCTAATGTAGTGAATAAATCCAAGTACTTAGTCAACTCAAAGACAAGAAGGTGATCATTTTAGTCTCAAATGACTTTTAATTGGTCATTAATCAAGTCATCTGATGTAAACTAAATATTGATTGGCTATCAAACCATACCCTCGGCTGTTTGGCTGGTCAACAAAAATATAATGAAGCATTTCCAATGTATTTGATAGAACATCTAATGAAAAACTGGGTAAGACCTGGAAGAATAATGATATTTCATAATAGAGGAACTGAGACTTAAGCATTGGGCCTATCCAATAAGATGCAGTTCAATGTGCCTAGCTATTTTCTGTCACATTGATTATGTTTGGAGAGCACTCTGGGCACCAGCTCATTTTAGTTTAGTTTAGAATTAGATTAATTTCTGTTTCAGTGTGTTGTGGGAACACAAGCATTTAGATTAATCAAATTAACTGTGGCTCATGTAAACAGGTGTAAGAGTATGATCACAGCCATATTATTGTGTGATCCTTTGAAACCCATTTTACAATATCCTAGTGAATAGAAAACTTGTGTTAAAGAAGCACTATGAGTCCATTTCACTTACTTTATTTCCTACTTTTTAACACATAAACATTATTTAAGACACCTTTGTTTCTGGATTTATTCCTGCTCTTCTCTTGCCTATCAATATAGCTGTGTAGGCTGCAGGGTTTGAAATGTGAGTCCTTGCCTGTAAGTGGCTTTTCTGTGGCTCAAGATGTTGCCTAGAGAACATCTCAGAGGAATTAACAGATGGCAATTACAGGAGTGTTATCATGTTTATGGCCCATAGCACAATCAATGAAAATCAATTGACCAATAATTGCATTCCATCAAGTTAAATTGTGGAAGAGTAGATCTCTCCAGAGACTGGAAATAAGATGTGGAGCCTTTCACCTCTAGGTCAGTCACTACAAACACAACTCAAGTCAATAATGACTGAAAGTCATTAATGTTATGTTAGTAAAAAAGACTAATGCTAAACTTTGTTACAACATCTCTTCTTGTACCATGGCTTCAGGGTCTACAGCAAGACTAGAAGAATGTCTTCTTAATTTTTGAGTTCTTCTCATGTTGATACATTCTCAGGTTTAGGAGCGAGATGTACTATGCTCTCTGTAGAACACTTGTTCCTCAAATTGAGAATAACAGCCATTTAAATAATTGATCATGTAGAGACAAAAAAGAAAGTGATATTCCAAATATTAAGGAAGTCACAATGCACAGGCCAAAGTCAAGTAAGCGCTGAATAGAAGAGAACCATACAGCTAGTCCTCAGATAACACTATTTGTTCAGCAACCATTCAAAGGTATGATGACAGTGAAGCAGAGTTCTGTCCATTGCAACATTCCCACAACCACATGATCTTGATTCTTAGCTCATGGTTATAACATCACAGAGAGACATGGTCACCTGATTTCCATTTGCAACGTTCCCTGCCAGCTTCCCACAAGCAAAATCAATGGGGAAGCCAGTGGGGAATGTCACAGGTTGTTCTGTAAGTCAACTGAGAAGCCATATTATGGAGTATGAGATGCAACACTGTAGCACCACCAATCCTCTGTAATACCTACCTTGGGCCCCACCATTAACCACAGTCCATAGTGCCTGCTCATGGCCCCTGCCAGTCTACCCATAATTCCCTCCATACTGTTCACCCTCTGTAGCACTCACCCATGGTCCCCTACACTTAGTAGTGCCAATCTGCACCATTCATTTACCCACTACAAGCTCTTGCTTGTGAGCCTTGTGTCATATGCGGGTCTCTCTTAATCACCCATGTATCTCTGGGTTATCATGGCAACGAGGATTGCATCAGGAAATGGTTCCATGACCCATGATTTTATGATAAATTCATACCGCCACACCATTCTATTTTGAGTGCATACTTTATATATTTTTTCCTAAGTTGAAGATTAAAAATATGGTCTTGTAAGGAAGCAATGTTACTTTATATAACACTTCATATGACACTCAGTAATTTATCCATTGAGCATCATCGTTTATTTATTCAATTTAACTGGTATTGCTTAACTCCAAACAATTATGAGCAGCTAACAATACACCCATACAGAATTGACAAATATCAACAGCACCAAATCCAAATAAAAAAGGAGAAAAATCAAAATGACAAACTCAATATATCCCAAAACATGCCACCAGCAATTGATCTGTGACAAAGGGCACCAAAGCATGTCCAAAGCGTGTTAGAAGATCCAGACCCTTAGAGCTCTTTGGAGCACCAACAGCGGGAAACTTATTTTGGAGGGCAAGCGCTGCAAGAGTTGGTGTTCTTCCTGGTCCTGATAGATGGCATTATTTAATCAAAGAGCAATTCAGTTCCTGTGCAGTTGAGAAATCATTTTACTTCATTCCTTGTAAACGGGGATACTGTAGTGTTTCTGTTCTATAGGCACATTTCAAATTTTAGAGCATATCATGTGCACCTATAGCTGACTGATGAACTACAGTCAGATTTATCCTAGCATGCAGTATAACCCAACCTAGTTGTGGTCTACCTCCACTCCCCAAAAAAGGATTAATGGAGTGAATAGTGGTTCCATTAACTATCTTTAAGCAATTAGGAGAAATAGGAAGTTATCTGATTCATGGATATTATAGTAAGTGCATTCATTCACAAAATACCCACTTACCAAAAAATGAACTGTGAGATAACTTCTCCAGTCATCCCATACACATACACTAAAGATGTTTTCTATTATTTCAGCTTATCTTTGTCTTTTTAGGGAGGGAAGGGGAGAGCGCAGGGGCATTCTTCCAAAGAAAGGATTGGGCATTTTTATTTTTTAAGATTTTTTTTAAAGCTCCTCGAGAAATTTTCAGGGCTACAAACTGCATTGATTATGGGATTGGAAGTCCAAACTGGAGCGTATCAAGTACCTATGCTTACTAAAATAATACTATCGGACCAGTACCAGTACCATGATGATAGGAAATTCTATCAGATTGAAAATTGTTTTATGTTATTGTTCTTAATAACTGTACCCTAGAAATAAATGTACTATTTTACATTTAGAAGAGTTAAAGAGTTTAGGTTTATTAAGTAATTTTATTGGGTATTCTAGTGCTGAGACCAATTTGCTAGCAACACAGTGTTGAAAATGAGCCAAAACAGCTGCCATATACAACTCCAATTAAATACTTGTTAATGAACTTAGTGGAGTAGTGCATTCTGTTCTACTTCTTGGCTGTCTTTACAGCCACTTACATTAGCAAATTTGGAAATGTACTATAAAGCTAAGATAGATTCAAATTGTATTGAATTCAAGTAATCACTTTTAGGGTTTACCTAAAATCATGAACTTCTTTTGTCAACTGGCTAGTTCTAGGATGCCATATTCGTAAGAATTCTGTTTTAGTGTATTCTATTTCAACTCTTTTAGTAATATGATTGTAGCCATATTAAGGGCTACAATCCCTTCTCCAGCATTAATTCTTGAACAAGCTCTTTAAGATTCCAAGGGTGCTTTTACCCAGTTCTTTTTATCTTGCCAAGTTTTGGATTGCTACAAAAATCATTGCCCAGAATTTTATGGTCCTATGGAAATTTCATCTGGTCCAAAACACTTAGATTTGTATCTGGCATTGGTTATATGGAACGCGTGACTCACTTGTAAAAATAAACTCTAGTGGTTATGGCTGTGATTCTAGACACATTTTAGAACTGCTAGATATAAGCTATAATTTATATCAGATTTTTCCAAATATTTCTTTGTGAATGAGGTTGAACATTAAGATCTCCAGAAGAGGTTCTTCTGAATGGCCCATCATCCTAAGACTTTGGTTTGATAAGGAAGGATCTTTTCATCTATCAGATTAACAAGGAAGAGTTGTCTAGGTCCATCTCTATGTCCCTTTGTGGCTAGAAAAAATATATTTTATTTATACAAAACATGGTCAGGTAAGTATGTCTTGCTTGATAAAATTGAGGGTATATGTTGGGCATTTATTATGCTTTTCTTCCTGCCATTAAATATGCTTTAATTACAAATTTTAATTTGTCTCTAGCTTTTTCTTTCAGAGTGATCAGTATGTAAAATACACATCACAAATTGTTAAAATTACCCAGGCATTATTTTAGCAATTACATTGGCATATCTCTTCAACTTCTTAGTTGAACCATAAATTATTTCTTGATACTTGTTTTTCTAGACAGTTGTGTTATGCATCATATTCTCTGATAAATGTTTCTTGCGTGTGTGTGAGTTTGTGTGTGTGTGTATGTGTGTGTGTAATGTAGCCTACTTCAATGATTCAAGGCAATGTATGTTCAAACAATCAAACCATAAAATATGTCAAACAGAATACCAATTTTTATGACCCCAACTAATTCTATTAAGTACCACAGTTTGACTTGAAAGTTCATTGGAAAATTACCCTTCCTAGTGATTTTCTGAAGTTTAGCAGGTAAACTTTCACCTTAATTTTGGATATCACTATTCCAGGGTGACAGGGCTGTCACCCAGAATGTTGTTAAACATAAGCTTCCTTGAAATCTTGAAGGTGAAATTCTTAGCCTGGATCAGGTGGTTTCAAAAGTAACAAGTAACTGGGCAATAGTGACCTTAGTTGATAATGTGAATAGTGGGCTTTCTAGTTGATAATCTGAGTTTCTGAATTCCAAATGATTCTTCTATCATCTCACTAGATTCTTCTTACTTGTTTTCTAACTGTGAGTTGCTATTTCTGCTACAAAATGCTTGATGAAAATTTCACGAAGTCCTGCTTGAACTTCTTCAGACCTATTACTCCCTAACAATATCTAGATAACCCAAAACAAGGCCACTTGGATAATAACCTGAAGACATATTTATTGTGCAAATGAATGCTGCTTTGTCAATCCTACTGAAACTGACAAGGAAGAAGAAAGAAGAAAGAAGAAAGAAGAAGAGGAGGAGGAGGAGGAGGAGGAGGAGGAGGAGGAGGAGGAGGAGGAGGAGGAGGAGGAGGAGGAGGAGAATACTTTATTGGCCAAGGAATTTATCTTGGTGTAAATACTCTCTGTACATTCAAGTCAACTACAAGGAGCAGAAGAGGAGGGGCTGGGCCTACCGTAGAACCTCCTCCCAGCTTCAGAGAATGCAGATCTGAGCACAGAGCACACAAAGGACATTTGGGAAGCTTCTTGCACAATGAAAGTGTTTCTACCTTGACTTGCCTGCCTTCAAAACCAGACTGCCTCAGGACCCATACTTGTATCCTTGGACCTGGTCTATGCCCTGATGATTGAGGGAGACCTCTCAGTAGCAATCCCATCCAGGACTTCCATTGCTTCTATATTCCCAAAGTTAACCATGTACTTAAATGATGCATCTGTGGATTGTTGGGAAATGCCCTATCGACTCACTAGAAATCTAATAGATCCATAGAGTAGCTGGGGTAGACTATCTTAAAAATGTTAAATTATTCCCAAATCATGTTAATTATCTCTTTCTTTTGCAATTATGAATTCCTTACTTTCTAATCCAATATTTTATTAATGGAAAGGGATGTCTACTGTCAATCAGCTGTATTGCTACATGTCCCATACAGATCATTACTATCACTACTGTCTGAAATAGTTCTACTAAGCTTCATTCTACTAATTTACAGCAATGACTTTACACTTACTGAATCATACCAAGGAAATTAAGGAAAGATTAGATTTATCAAGCTTCATACAATTTTCCAAGAGTATTTTGATCTTACATATTTCTTTTAATGTCTGAAGTTATGCACATTTTCTAAGCATATGTATGTATGTTTTGGGCTACAGCACACAGATAAAATTAAAAGCAAAATCCATTTTTTTAAAAAAAACTAATATATTTAGCACCAGCATCTTAGAACTATGCCTATTGTCTATATAGTATATTGGCATTACATTGGGAAGAATATGGCATTTTAAATTTCTGTTCTTTGTTAAAATCGAGGGAAATGGAATGTGCCAACATAGAATAGCAAATAATTAAAATTCCTCTGCTGAGACACTGTGGATAAACATGCAGGTTATATTTTGGAGGCTATGTCTAGTTTTAATATATTCATTTCCCCAGAGAAAGCAAATAAACAACCCTTCATTAGTCTCTAAACTAGAGAAAGTGTTATAGAAATAAAAATATTTTAGTGTACAGTAAATCATCTGAAAGAATTAGTTGACTTAAAATTGAATTACATTGATGCAGTTTGAAAATACATTACAGATTTTAGATGTGTTTTAGATGTGTTTTATACAAATTACCACTATACACACACAGACACACACTTTAATTTGATTCATTTCTTTTATGTTTTTATATTAACACATTTTTTTCAGATATTTTCTTCTTTTGATATTTACAGAACAGAGGTAGAAGGAACCTTCTAGTCCAATCCTTTGCTCAAGCAGGAGAACCTATTATCATTTTAGACAAATGGTTGTCCAATCTCTTCAAAAAAGTCTCCAGTGATGAAGCATCTACAACTTATAAAAGCAAGCCATTTTACTGATTAATTGTTTTAACTGTCAGGAAATTTTTCTTTGGTTCTAGGTTGGTTCTCTCCTTGATTAATTTCCACTCGTTGCTTCTTGTCCTGCCTTCTGGTGCTTTGGGTAATAGATTGACCCTCTTCTTTGTGGTAGCTACAAGTGTAATTATGTTACATTATCCTCACAACCGTATTTCAGAGATAGTACAATGGCAGAACCTTATTTAGAATGGGATATAGAATTTATCATCTCAATAACCTTAATAAATGTTTTGCACGGAAGAAATCTCACTTGAGTTTTGCTTTGGAGTGTGTGTGTGTGTGTGTGTGTGTGTGTGTGTGTGTATTATGTATCTCCTTTTGAACTTACTTTGATTGTGGAACTCTCGATCAACCATGAACACAATTGTTTTTGTTTATAGTCGGGTTTAGGTTTAAAAACCAAATTTCTTCACAGCATCCATTTGTTTATGGTAAAGATGTTCCTTATGTGGCAGCACAACTCAAAATCAATGCACATTTTTGCCTGGTCAAGAAGCAATGTGGATTCATAAAGAAAGTTTTGAAACAATACAGACAATTTTTATATGTTTAGCAATTTCCCATAATCTGTTCCAATAATAATAAAAGATGAATAAATTAAGTTCAACAGGCATAAATTCTTCAAGGAAAAGTCCTTGAGCAATAAAAAAATCTAATGAGCAATACAGAGTTGATGGAACTTCATGCTTCACTGTATGTTGCAAAAACAGAATCATTTACAAACAACAAGCTGAAAATGTATTGCCTTACTGGATGAATCAGTGATAGATATGTGTGTGTGTGTGTGTGTGTGTGCGCGTACATACACAGACAGACATTCTTTTTTGCACTTGATACTTCATGCAATTATTTCCTGAAGTCTTGTTCTGCAACTAAATTACTAAAAGAATTATTTTTAAGATATAACAAAACATGTCATTATTTTTTAAACATGCTTATGCATATGCACAAACCAATTTGATTTCAGTCTGATTTGTAAAGTAGGTTTCCCTTTGTGATATTCTTCTATTGCACATCTTAAAAAACAATTTCATTCAATTTCAATAGTAGAAGTTACACATAAAAAGTACTTTGGCACTATAGTTTTAAAAAATTCATCTTGTTCATGTTTCATCACCATGTCAAAAGATTTGTAACATGACAAATAGAAGTAATTAAACCTTCAGCACCTAGGACATTTTGATAATAATTAATAACATCATTTTACCCTTTAAATTTGAATTTCAACTAAAGCATATTTTTCATCATCATTTTATCTTTGTATCACACAAATTGATTTTTTATAAACTTTATTCAGTTTTTCCAACAATTTAAAAAACATAAAAAAAACAATTGCAACAACGTTGAAGACATTAACATTTAACCATATTACTCTACTTAATTTTCTATTGCATTACAATATTGCATCTGAATTCTTCTGTTGATTCTCTACCTCTTGTTACACACATTTTCTATTAATTCTACATTCAGTACCTATAGCTTCATATTCTTTAATTTGTTACAGTATTACTTTTCTTTCTATTGTCAAACCATATATACTAGGCATCCCAGACTGAATAATACACAGATTCCTCTCTATCCTTTAACTCTAAAGTCAGTCTGTCCATTTCCACGCAATCTAGAATTTTTCTTATCACTGCTCCCTCTTGTGGTATATCTCCCTGTTTCCAGTGCTGTGCGTATGTAATCCTAGCAGCAGTTGTAATGGGTAAGATAATGTATCTGTCTGTCTTGCTATACTGTCCCTTAATTATGCCTAGTAGGAACAGTTCTGGTCGAAATTCAAGTTTTTGCTTGTTATTTCTTCTAATCACTTTCGGATGTTACTCCAGTACTTTTTTTTTTGCTTCTGGGCAAGTCTACCACATGTGAAAGTATGTACCCTGTTTGTTCTTATATTTCCAGCATTCTAGGCTTTGGGTTGCAAATATGTTTGCCAATCTGGTGGGGGGGGGGGGGTAGATGCCACCCATAAAACATTTTATACATATTTTCTTTATATACTGTAGATAACATTAGTCTATAATTCTTCCCCCACATTCTTTCCCAATATTCTAATTCTATATTATATCCCAAATTTTTCGCCCAAGCTACCATTGGGTCTTTGACTACTTCTTTTTCCATTTTGAAACTCAAAAGAAAATTATATAGTTTAGATATCGTTTTTTTCTCTGTTCCTTGAATAATTTTATCTAATTGTTGTTGGTCCATGTAAAATCCATATTCTTCCTTATCCTTTCTGTATCTTGCCTGTATCTACATATATCACACAAATTGTTATCTTACCAACCAAATATTTAACTATTGTGAATAACAATAAAAAGTCTCTAACGAATAATGCCCTATGAAAACAAAATATAACAAACTTCCAACTTGGATAAAAATGATAGCATATATTTTCATGTTTTCCTATATGTGAATTCAGGATGGAGAGCAATGATTAACCAAGTAAAATTTCAATATTAGCAAATTTATTTTTAAAAATATGTTTTAAAATGTATCCTAAATTTAGTGCTCTGGCATGAAATCCAGTGATATCGTGCCACTTAAAGAAGTCAGCCATATTTATTTATTTATAAGGATGCTCATCTCAATAAACAAATAATATCTCCTGAGATGAGATTAAATTCAGTCACATCGAAACCAGACAGCATTATTTACCTTTATTTTTACATTACAAATTAATTCTGTAGAAGGCATTTAGGCAAAAGCTTAAATCATGGATCATGTTTCTGCCATAATTTCTCTAAATTAATCTAATCCATTTAGTGACCATTGAAAGTTACAACAACACTGATAAAGCGACTTACGACCATTTTTCACACTTATGCCATTGCAGTATCCCCATGGTCACATGATCAAAATTCAAATTCTTGGCAACTGACTCATATTTATGACTGTTGTAGTGTCTTGGGTCATGTGATCACCTTTTGTGACTTTCTATCAAGAAATGTCAATGGGAAGGCCAGATTCACTTAACAACAGTGTTAGGAACTTACATCTGCAGTGATTCGCTGAACAACTGGTGGTAAAATGGGACCAAAATCACTTAACAACTGTCTCACTTAACAAAGGAAATGTTGGGCAAAATTCTCATCATAAGTCGAGGTCTGCCTGTACCCTTATGGAAAAGGCTAATCTGATGAGAAATGTGATGTTACAAGACATCAGTTGCAGACAAGAAGCAAAAAGAAGAAGAAAAAGAAATCCTTAATGTATTGGAAAAATAATACATCTCAATGCCTTTGTCATAAGGCTGGTGCTAAAAAGTAAAAATTTGGAAAGATGCAAGCAAATTCTCCAGAGATCTGTTGATTAACTGCTTTCTACAAATAACAATCAGAAGAAGGGGTCAACCCTGAAGCTGACCTAACTTTGGCCATTTTCTTTTTGTAGCTTTCCTCTAAGGAAGTCTCTCTTTGCATTGCTTCAGGGCTGACACAGCCTGGAGCGAAGGGGCCAGGGAGGAGGGGTGTAGAGGTAGCTGGGGTGTTGTAGCCTTAAATAAAATTATTTCCCCAGGGAATCAAGGACGTTCGTGCAGATGTTCGAAAGGTGGAGAGTGAGGTCACCTAGCAACTGGACTAGATGCTGATTGGATCATGAAACTCTGGGAGGAAGTGACAAAGTTTTACTTTTAAGTGGGTATAAAACCAACGGGAACTTAGAGCTGGTTTTCCATCAAGTCTGTGCCAATTTGGTATGTCCCAATAAAATGTTCTTTGAGGAATATGCCTGTCTTGGAGTTCTCATTGATGGGGATGTATTACTTGGAACCTTGACACATGTTTCGTTTACCCCCTATCCATCCTTCAGGTATTTCTGAGCATGGACATCCTTGCTGCCAAACTCATTTCAAATATGACTGCATCCTCAGTGCCATGTGCAAAAAAGCAACTAAGAAATATTTTTTTTTGGGGGGGGGGGGAATCAGACGAAAGGGATATACGGTTTTTGAAGCAACCAACCTAAATGTCATCTGAAACATTCAAATTTACCACAGCATTCTGATTAATTTGTGAGTTCCAGGAAACCTGGCATGCAGTTCACCTCTTTTGAAAGAAATGACAGCAATGGGCCTCAAGGGAAGTTCAGAAACATGACTCATCTCAAAACTACTGAACAAGGTGTGCATGATTAACTGAAGGGAAAGGGCTACCATTAAACAGTATGGGATAATTGTAGATGTTTCATATATATCTCTCCCAGCAGGTGCCAGTACACAGTAGTGCAGCTATAACCAAAAGTAAAAGCTGATGTTAGAATAAAAGAAGCAAAAGGGGAAAGATTCATGGAAAATGGAAGGAAATGAATGAAGGCTGGGTGTTTTGTTTTGTTTTGTTTTGTTTTGTTTGCAAATGGTAATGTGTATAAGCAAGAACAAAAGCAAAGAACAGAAACGTGTAAACCTACTGTCCATATTGTAGTTAATACCTTCCACAAGAATATCAGCAGCATTCCTTCATGCAAACAATTATTTTTACAACGCCGATATATATGGAAATTGGCTCAAATAAAATAGCTAATATACACTAAGTCATTCTGGTGGCTGATTATGATTACAGAATTAATCACTAATTCTAGTAATTTCATTTTTTAAAAGGTAATGTCATTTATTCATAACAGAAGTACTATATCCTGTTAAGTTTTCTTATAGGGATATGGGAAGGAGAGGGTGAGAGGGGCAAAAGAAAGATATAAGTAGTTTAAAGAAGAAAACAACATTTCACTTTAAAAAGCAGTCTCCATACAGCTTCTTCTGCTGTCCTGCCACCCAGCTCTTCTGTTGACATTAAGACACTTCACTATAATGTTCCAAAAATCAATAGCAATTTATTCCCTCTTTGGACCCTCAGCAACAAAAGTAAATAATATTGTCACCTCCAGTCTGCCTGTAGAACATGGTCACAAAACAGTCTTGCTATTATAATGCAACCCGAGATGGTCAGCATTCTTTACGCTAGCTCTGCTGATTGTATTGGTTTTCATGAAAGACAAATATTTTAGCAAACTAATAGAGAGAGGTCAGTTTGGGTTTTTTTTTTTTTTTTGTAGGGCAGCCAAAGGAAAAAAAGTGTTGAAACCAAATTAAGGGAAAAGTTGAGGAGCTCTCATTTTGTCTGTATTGATTTTATTAGAGCAGAAATGAGACACAGGCATAGCCTCCCTGTTTAGTTGTTTTTTTTTACAGTTATGTTCTTTGGACGAAAATATATGAAGAACATGTACATATTCCAAAATATCTTCAAATTAGAGTACAGTTTTTAAAACTTGACCTTCAAAATATCAAATGTCAAATGGTTCTTTCTTGTAAGCCCATCTTGGTGCTGCACAAAGTAAATATAAGAAATCCTCAACCTATGATTTAATTGACCCCAACTGACTCCAAAATTTCTGTTCCTAAGCGAAACATTTGTGAGGTGAGTTTTGTCCCATTTTACCACCATTCTTGCCACAGTTGTTAAGTGAATCACTGCAGTTAAGTTAATAATATGGTTGTTAAGCAAATCTGGCTTTCCAATTGAGTTTACTTTGTCAAGAAGATCACAAAAAGTGATCACATGACCCCAGGACACTGATAACATCATAAATATGAGTCAGCTGCCAAGCATCTGGATTTTGATCATGTAACTCTGGGGATGCTGACATGGTCGTAAATGTGAAAAACATTCATAAGTCAACTTTTTTTAGGCCATTATAACTTCAAATAGTCACTAAATAAACTATTGTAAGTCGAGGACTACTTTGAATACGAAATACATATAATATTTTTCTGCAAGACCTGTCAGCCTATGTTCGATAAGGCAATATAAGAAGCCAATTATCTAGGAAACTGCACAGGTATTCCACAGCTCAAATTATTGTGTGACTCCTTTCACTGTTCATTATCCATCAGCGAGTTTACAAAATGTATATGTTCAAAGTGCAGAACAATTAGTGGAACTATAATGAGAAAGGAGTACTGTTTTCAAACACAGTCATCAGGAGGCAAACAGAATGCTGATTAGCAAGACTTAGCCTGATCAGTATAGCTCTTTTTAGCTCTTAAGATATTTCAGTTCCTGAAGAACCTTCTTAATACATTCCCATTCCATATTTCCAGAGGCAAAGTTTCTCCTTTCTTTCCTTAAAGCATTTCCCACCCACCCCCTTTTTTTTACTTTTGCATTTTCTAAAACATAGTTGCCATATGATTACCCAGTCAAACTGGGCACCCAGTTATTTGTTATGCAGTATCACTTGAGGTATTCTATCTATACCATGAGATTTATACCAAATCTGGCCCATGGGGTGCTTAGATCTGGCCCATGGGGTGAACCCTGGAAACAGCAAAGGACCAACCCATGGTGCCTCTGCCAGTGAAAATGGAGCCCGGGAGGGCCGTGGGTGGCCCTCCCAAGCTCCATTTTCACTGTCAGAGGGTTGCAGGAGGACATCGTAGCCAAAAACGGAGCTTGGGAGCCTATTTTCGCTTGCAGAGCACTTGGTAACCACAGGTGCCCCCGACACAAGTGATGTTGAGCTGACCACACCCACCCTGGTGATGCCCAACCTGGCCCCCCAAGGTGAAAAACCACTCTGATGCGGCCTTCAATGAAATTGAATTTGACACTACTGATCTATACAATCTGTACTGAATAGAGACCCAAGCAATTCATTCAGTTTGTCTGCAATATTTTTGTCATATCTTAAAATTCATATTTTCTTTACCATCCAACAGACCATCCAGTGGTATCTTGGGATTTTTATTGCATCATTATTATCTTACTGTTAAGTTTATGAGTGAAATACTTTTGAAAACATTTTATTGCATCCTGTATGGTCTGGTTGCATTTCTTTTATGCAACTTTGTATTATTTTGGGGGTTATACTTGAGCAAAAGTGTTATGAAAAGGCTCCTCTTTAATAGGTTATTTGACAAGGCATGTTTATACTTAAGATTTAGTAAGTTTGGTAATATCTTTTCTGATTTGTCATATCAATTCTCTCAAAATAAATTAAATAACATAATTGTTACTCTTACTGTTTCCTAAGCTTATGAGCAACTTATAGAACTAGCTTTAGAACTGTATTTCTATGTATTCTGCCATCATTCAGAATATATAGGTCTATTGGAGAATATGGAAAGTCTGTTCATATGTGATCTTTCTGAAAATGCATCAGATGTCCAGACTCAAACATCATACAAAAAACTAATTTGGAACAGAAAGGAGAAACAACATTAGGTAGACTTGGAATGAGATAGAACAGCAGCTCAATTCTTGAGAAGGAATGGAAGAGAAAGTTATTTATTTGATACAGAATTAAAACAGGATTGTTAAATATTCCAACTTACATACTTCTAAAAGAGTTAGTAATACAGCTATTAAGCGAAATTGGCTTTCCCATTGACAGATGTACTTAATACGAGAATCGCTATAAGAAGTATTCAGATATAAAGGTTTTATATATATAGGGGAATTATTGTGGCCTTGTTCTTTTCTCCTCTAAAACAGTGTAGGGGAGAATTTTCAGGGATATATAAGTATAGGAAACAAGCTCTGTAATCCAGGCACTGATCTGACCCTTAATAGCTTTATAACATCATTGTACTGTCACTGGATAGAACACAAAACTAATCACTACTATAAAATAACCTTAGGTGTTATTCCCTAAATTAAATAAAACTCTGTAGTTGGCAAACTGTGACTGCTTATTTATAGTACATTTTCTCATAGGCTGTACTGTAGTATGAATGAAGTTTCCAAATATTTGATGGATTCTTTTGGTCCATCAAAAGAGAAAAAGATGTCACAAAATATTTTACTTGCATTGTAGGACATTTATTCATTTCTCTTCTCTGCAACTTTAAGTGGTTCAGCACTCAGTGGCATTCCATATTTCTAAACCTAAGACTTAGTTTTACCTTTAATATGAAAGGTAAAATAGTGGTCACTTCTATTTTAAATTATTATTATTGAAAAAGTCTCTTCAGAGCTCTTTCAAATTATCTTATTTTGAAAATAGGAAAATAAAGCCCCATGTGCTTTACTGAAATTGATTTAACAATGAAATGCAGCTAGCCAAACGCTGATGAATACAAAAGCTGAATGTTTTGAAAGGAAAGTAATTCAGAATAGGAACTAGACTCCTCTTCCAAGTAGGAAAAGAGGATGGAAGGAGTAAGTAAATGAAATGCAACATATATTTCACTCTTCCAGACTACCCCAGCCTTTTTCTGCCTGCTGAAATTGGAAGCCAAGTTATCTTTTAACACCACTGCCT
The DNA here is from genome assembly GCF_049901715.1 of Pseudonaja textilis. NCBI lineage: Eukaryota > Metazoa > Chordata > Lepidosauria > Squamata > Elapidae > Pseudonaja > Pseudonaja textilis. The sequence goes on along the minus strand of NC_141990.1, from coordinate 76,296,211 downwards.
ACCTGCACAACTGCAGAATTCAGGAGACAATGGCTATCTATTTTTGTTGAGTTTACAAAAATATGTAATGATTAAATAAAAAACATTGATATTAGTGTTTCTAGAAGAAACTCTAACATCAATGTCTTTTATTTAAACATAAATATATCTTTATTTAGAAATTCAACCAGCAGTCATGAACTAATGATGGGAAAGTCAAGAGTAAAAAAAAAAAGGCTGACTAGTGATTTGCTTTCAACAGTGGCAAATATCTGATTTGCTTCTGCAGAATCTAGCAATCCAGTCTACCATCTATATTTATCCAGGATTTAAATCTCTTTCTTTTGCCTTTGCATGGTAAATCAACTTCTTGTCACTTATTTTTCAGTCTTGAGGGTAGAGGACAGCTACACTGTATTTTGATACTGTACTGGTTTTGTTTAGTCTCTGGCTCTTTATTTCAATCTTGGAAGTCTGGAAACTTCAGCCCAGGCAATCAATTTATAAAACTGAAGTTATTTATAAAATTAGGAAAATATCTTCTATGTAATGTTTCTGCCGTATGTTACAACTAGTTTACCCAGTAGTCTTTGATTTATCCTACTTTATTTCTTTTCACCAATTCTCTAAAAAAATGATTTATCATTTGTAAAACACACACACACACACACACACATACAGATTATGTTACATTTATTATGCAATGTTATCATATTTAGTGGGAATTGATCCCCTTTAAATGAAAAGCAGTCTATTTTTTTATTAGAAAATAAAACAAATTGTCTAGCAGCAGAAGAAACAAAGTTCTTTCATCCTTTCTGCAGACAGAAAGTAAAAGTGATAGGCATTGGATGCAGAAAAAACAAATGGAAGCACTTCAGTGCACAAAAATATAATTAAATTATGGGACTCACTGCTTTAGAATAATAGTTGTTAGCTATGTAGTGAACAGACAACCCCATGGCGAAAAAAAAGGAGTGTTCTCTTCAAACCATCTATTAATTTTTTGAAGGTGTTTAACTTGATCTTTGTTAGCTACACCAGCAGCTGACTTGACCAAACAGAGTAGAATATACAGTATTTTATACGTATAGTAGATTTTTATCACAAATTTAAAGAAAAATCATCTGAAATAACCAGGCAAAACTAGTTTTGCTATATATCTGTGTATTTCTCCGGACACGTCCCCTTGCATGACACTTGTAGTCATACTCAATCTGGCCAAGAGGAAAAATCATTCTGAAAAAAATCAGGTCTGATGACAGTCACTGGAAAAGAGGCAGCACTTCCCTGTTTTACTCTCTGGGAAACATGTCTCTTCTCTGCTGCCTCTTGACTGGTGAGCCAAATGAGAGAGGCATAGCTGGAAAGAGACAGAAAGGGTGGGGGAGAGAGAGCACAAGGAAGGGAAAGAGGGAGAGGGAGAAAAGGGGAGGGGGAGGGAGGGAGGGAGGGAGAGAGATTGGATAACTAACCCTAGTTTAAGTTGCAGTGACTGTTTTGTCTTTAAAACACATTTTAAGTTACTCTGGTGAAAGCAACCAAAGAACTATAAATGATTTAATGAGCTACTTACAGATTTACTGTGGGAGAACAAAAATGAAGATATAAATTGCAGAAGTTATCTGTTTCCAGAGCATCTTCTTTATTGAGAGTGAAATACAACACTACCTCATAAAATGTATGCTCAAGTCTAGCTTCTTGTGTACAATGGAAGCAGAGGTGGTATTAAGCAGGTTCTGACCAGTTCTGGAAAACCAGTAGCAGAAATTTTGAGTAGTTCGGAGAACTAGCAAATACACCTCTGAATGGCCCCACCCCCATCTATTCTCTGCTTCCTGAGTCCCAGCTGATCGGCTGGGTGTTCTTTTGTTGCCCTGCACAGGAGAACGGAGCTGGAAAGCAGGTCAGTGGGATGGGGAGGGAATGGAGATTTTGCTGTATCCTTCCGCTGCCATGCCCACCAAGCCATGCCACACTCACCAAGCCACATCCACAGAACTGGTAGTAAAAAAATTTGAATCCCACCACTGAATGGAAGGGTCCAGTACATTGAGTAGTATAGTCATATGTAAAAAGTTGAGGTTGTATGCTATTATCTTATTCTACTACTCTAAAGAGTCGGAAGTCAACGCTTTTCTTTTTCTTTCCCCTTTTGCTCTACACTTTTTCCACTTTTTCCTCCCCTACATTTCCATTATTTTCATTTTTCTTTGTATTTTATATTATGATAAACTACTTGTAATACCGCATAAGGTAATATAGTAATGAAGGATACCTACAGAAAATTTACGGTAATTCTTTCATTCCTTTCCTTCTGCCATGTAAATTGTAGAGTAAAACAAGAATGCAGGAAACATATTGTTGAGGTAATTCCCCATTAGGAGAATGAGTGCATACAGGGAGACGTATTGAGAGTAGTGTTTGAATAATACACACACAGCACACAGATACACTGTACAGTAAATGTAGGCTTTTACTTTTTAAGCAAAGTTCAAAGTAAGCAGTCCAAAGTTATTCACAGGTAAATCAGTCAGTTTTCAATCCAGGGATAATCCAATAACTAAGTCCAGTGGCAAAAACAGTTCAGTATCAGACTTACATCAAATCCAGGAATATCAATTAGGAAAAATGGAGGAACGGCAATACTCTCCAACAGAAGTAAACAGAGACTCACTGAGATCTGAGATTAAGACTAAACAACCCAGGTTTCTGGCTCCATCTTATGGCCATTTGAGAAGCCACACCCAAATACAGTTTTTGCATTTTCTTAAAGATACAGTATTAAAATGTCTATCCTGGTTTATATATTTCCAGCCTAAATACCTGTTAGGTGACTTATATTTCTAACACATATCATCAGTAAATACCTAAGACTTTTAAAGGTGCTTATCTGCCTTCACTATTGCTTTCATATTCCAGAATATATACTTTCTTTCTCCTGATTTACCACTTGCTGTCTCCCATAATCAGCATCCATACCTCAATGAAGGAATATACAGAAAAGATTTTACCATAATTAGAACGACTAATTCAGACAGTTCCTATCATTGAGTCCTGGTTGAAATGTGCTATGGATAAATAAATCATTGCTTGTATTCCTACCAAAAGAACGGGACAGACTGTGTTTTCCAGGTGGAGCTAGATTTCATAGCAAACCCAGGTTTATATATTGGCATTTCCAAGGACCTCTGAGAAATGAAGCAGGTAGAGAAACATCTGGAGTCCATGTTAATTCTTGGAGACTGCATAGACACATCCTTGTAGTTTTCTTGGCAAGATTTTAGAAATAGTATGCCACTGACTACTTCTTAAAGCTGAGAGACTGACTGGCCCAAAGTCACCCAGTTAGTACCGTGCCTAAGGCAGGACTAGAACACATAGTTTCTGGTTTTTTACTTGGAGCCTTAATCATTATCCCAAACTGTTCTCTTATTTCATCAATAAAATCACATAAATTCATTCTAAGCTAGAACCCTGAGGGACAGAAATTGCTTACAAGACACAGATAACATTTTATACTATTACCTGATAAATTTTTGAATTTATGAATCTCAAGAAAAAATTTGCAGCATTAGCTCTCTCATATATGGATTACATTTCTGCCCAACCAGATCAGTCAAAACATCCAGGAAGGGGACAAGAAGCTAGATACAGCTGGTAGTCAATCCTTCTTTTTAGAGAAAGAAAGAGTGACAGCTTTGGAAAAGATGTTGGTTAGCCATTCAAAAATTCAGTCTTGGAGCTAATGCTAATGGAAAACTCTAACTCACAATGAAATGGGCGGCAAACAAATTTAATAAATAAATAAAAATGAAAATTGCCAACTTATTTTTAGGATTCACTTTTACAGGGCACCGATTTCAGAGAGTTCTAGAGGATATGAACACATCACAATTTGGATTCAGGAATGGGATAGAAACCATAGCAGTTATTACACTGGATGACTTGTGGTGGGATATAGATAGTGGAATACAACCTACTAGTTTTAGAGATGGCAAATATTAAGAGTTTTACTTGATTGAGGTGATAAATAAATGCTACAAGTAAATGAGTAAATAGTTAAATAATCGAGATACTGAAAGAGCCCTTTTCTCAGTAGCTACTACTCTGTTAAGGTAAGTTAGCTAGGCTAACCAGAGAACGACCTTCAAAGCCTCCCCCCAACTCCCGGATTCCCAAGGATAGACATGAAAGGCAATGATCCCTGAGGTGATTCGATAGGAGCTTTGGGGATAAAACCAGCAGGAGTGCAATTTATTAAGAGAAAATGCCCTTAGGGGAAATAAGACAAAGTCAAAACCAGGAACATTTGGATAATAAAAATATTCTATGAACTGTTTAAAAAGCAAAATTGTGATACCACTATAAACAAGGGACTGCATTGCATCTGCCAGTTTCTTCAGCCAAATATCATTTGCTGCATTTCCAATGCAAAGTTTTTTAAAAGCCTGCCAGGCTTAGATGTTCTTACACATAGGACAGTTGACAGCAGTGTCTTTGCTCCTATCAAACCTGGAAATCTATAGTCACAGTCAATTCTTTTCGTTTTTTAAATGCCACTTTCTGCAGAGGTGTCCTTGATTATCAGCTGATCTTACCCAACAAACCAACTGCAGTTTCCAGAAATATTCTTCTAAGGAAAAAAAGCTAAAGACAAGCAGTTGCTAAAAAGTCGTGATCTAGGCATGGTCCATATTATTCTAGCCTGCCTAGCTAGAAAGAAAGAGGTTGGTAGTGCATATAAAACTTAGCAAATGTTCTTGTTGTGCAAGGGCTGGTAGGAAACTAGGTATTTTCTGGATGATATGGATATAGTCTCCATGCCAAAAATATAAATATAATAAATATATATTACGTTTTAATCTAGTTAATGTGATTATATACTGCCAGAGCCGCCAGAGCCACCAGTATATTTCATTGGGCATGCTGCTGCACAAATAGGTCCAATAAGTATTTTCTGTATACTTTCCAAAGTCTTTTTACAATACATATTTGCTGAATCTCTGTAACGAGCAATTTATTAGCCTGAATATGTGTGTGTGCGCGCACACACACACACAGAGTTATCTTGAGTGGTGGTTGCAATACAATTTTATTATAAGAATGTCTGTTCTCTGCTCTTTTCCTTTCTCTTTTTTTTGAAGAAAATGGAGGAGGTAAGAATAACTCTAATCATTTACTTTGGAAAAATATAACAGGAGTTATTTGTCAACAACAAGCCTCCTGCAATTTAAGAGATGAGAGTTTAAAGCAGCAAAGACTCTTGGGCTGCCTGAAAGGCTAACATATTGATTATCTCAGAAGCTTTCGTGGGTCACTGTTTACTTCATCAGATGCACAGAAAACTGTCTTAAGGAAAATGTATCTTTCTCTGCACAATGTTCTATGCATTTGATGAAGTGTCTGTGAGCCACAAAAAAAAGATTCTTGGGTAATTTTTTTCTGGTCTTTAAAATGTTCACAAAACAGTTGTGGTGCTGCATCTAACTCACATGACTAGCCTGCGAGGACTAGAATCTTTCTTGACACTGTACAAACCCAATTCTTCTTCCCAAGCTTACAGTGTGATAAGCACATTAAAAAGAGAAGGGGATGGGAAAAGAACATGAAAGAATAGACTGAAAGCTGTTCATCGGGAAGAGGAACATCAAAATGAGTGCTGTAGAATCTTCTTCTGTCAGTAACATTGTCAAGAGGAATAGCTCCCAATAAAAACCAATTTTGTGAAGAGAAGAACCAGGTGATTTAGTATCTAATTGCTGTTGTGACTGCCATCCATAAGTTTTGTGCAAGGAGAAAAAGTTCCATTTTTATAGTTTCTTTGCACAGACAGGATTATTGCCCTATCAGAACACATTACAGTTCAGACTTTTATGAAACTCATCCCAAGAAGTAATAGTTGTTGTTTTAGCACCAAATATAACAATAAACAAAACGAAGTAAAAAAGTAATACATGCTCATATCCTAAAACTATACACCTAATGGCAGGAGAATATACCACTTTATTTAGAGTTTGGAGAGCAGCATAAAAATTATCTACCATACACATTATCTTATCATCAAAGCCATGCAGCCAAGTGCTAAACTTCCAGGTATATCAAATATGTCCACATGAAACAGCTTCTGCACTAGACAACATTTTAAATTGCTCTCTATGGTAGCTGCTCTGAAGCAACAAACTGTTATCCACTCACTGGGTATGATTGCAGGATTTTCTCTCCTGAAAAAAAAAAGTGAATAAGTCAGAATGCAACAATTTGTGCCCATGCCTCAGCCCTTAGTTTCAGTAGTTTTAATAGTAAGAGAATGCTGGATACAATTTAAGAGTTTCTAGCACAAAGAACCAAATATCGGCTTACAAATTAAGGATTTCCTGTGCAACCTGGCTAGAAATAAACAACTACATTTTAGATCCTACAGTGTATAAAAAGCTGAATCGTTTCATAGTTTCATCTCAAACTGCAATGCAAATAAAAGAACAGTGTGGAGCTAAGAACCTCTGAGGTAGACAGGGAAACTGAAATAATAACAGGAGGATCAAGACCAAATGTAAACCAAAAACTTTAAAAAAATGTTAATAATGAAATTCAAAGATCACACATTTTAATTATATCCATTGTTGCAATCCTGGGATTTTTCCAGCAACTATGTGTGCATGCACGAACGTTAATTTTCTATTGCTAACTAAAACAAACAGTAAAGCCAGTTTGGCTTAATGCTTATGGCACCATGCTAGAAACTGGGAGCCTTGAGTTTTAGACCTGCCCTTTTGTTTTCAGCCTCCCAGCAGCTTCTCTGAATTGCCTCATCAAATGCCTTGTCTTCTCCACCCAACTGTCCACCTCCACCTCTCATATTAGGGGACTATTTTTTGAAAAGAAAGAAACCAAGATTAGCCTTTTTGTCCCTCTACTGCAGGGGTGTCAAACTCAAGGCCCACGGTACTGATTTGGCCCACAGGATGTTTAGATCTGGCCCAAAGGGCCATCCTGGAAACAGCGAAGGATCGGCCTGTGGTGCCGCTGCCAGAAAAATGAAATTGAGTTTGACACCCCTGCTCTACTGTATCTGAGATTAGTTTTAAATGATAACAAAGACCAACCAGACACTGCAAGTTATTCACATACAAGGAGGAAGCATCCATATGGAATTGGGAATGGTTTCAAGGAACATTTACTCTATAATGATTTTAAACATTGTTTGTACTAAGTCTGGCTTAATATGCTACATCAGCATGGTTACAAATCAGATTTGCACGTTACAAATCAGATTTGTATCCTACACTAAGACAAAATAAACTCTGGCTTAATATAGTGTATGAATCATATTATTTATAAACTGTGGTTATATCAGACAAACTTAAGTCAACAATGGTTAATTTTAGTAAGGAAACAAACTATATTTTGGTGTAACCTGTGAAGCCAGGCACAAAAAATACGAAAGAGGTAAAGAGAATAACTTTATAGTGCCAGATTGTTTCTCTAGGCATCTGTTGTGGAGTAACTCTATTCATAAAGTCTATGTTTGTTAGTATATTCAATAATTGAGAAGGCCAATATATTCTGATCATTCTTCTTTTGAACAGTCAAAATCAAGTACTGTACATACATCCTTAAAAACTGCATGTCACTCAAAAAACATATACCAATATGCATGTGGAAACATTTTTATTAGATTTTTGTGTAAGCAAGGTGATACAGGGTAGAAGAAGAAGAGCTCTTAAAAAAATTGATGATTCCTCAGAACTCCAGAAACTTTACAATTCAACAATGTAATTTGGTTACTTATCTTTATATATTAATTCATATTATACATGAGCCTCGGTGGCGCAGTGGTTAGAGTGCAGTACTGCAAGCTACTCCTTCCATCCTTCCAGGGTGGGTAAAATGAGGACCCAGATTGTTGGGGGCAATATGCTGACCCTGTAAACCGCTTTGAGAGGGCTGTAAAGCACTATAAAGTGGTATGTAAGTCTAAGTACTATTGCTATATTGACTACTACTTAGAAATAGAAATGATTTATTGATCCACAAATTATTCTCATGGTATCCCATAACCTTCAATAATTGGAATATATGTACAACTGAAGCAACCAAAGACAGCAGCATAATAAATAAGGCTCTCTGGTTGTAATCTAATGTAATTGGCCTGTCCTATATTTCTGGAAAAACCCTTTGACCTACAATATATATAATAGGCAGTTTTAAACCCCTTACTGAAAATATTGGCCTTCAACTAAAGTAATACAAAATCAGATTAAGAATTATGCATTAAAATGCATACCTAGAAAACATACAATTTTATTCTGGAGGGAGCAACTTGATGCAAAATGAAGAGGAAGAATGAGATGTAGCAAGAAAAAAGAAAGAAAGAAATTGGGGCAGAAAATAAGAGGGAAGAAGAAAAAGAAATCTCTCTAAATTTACCTGACAGCAAGACTACGCACTTTAAAACAATACCTTTCTATTGTTGAAAACCATTCTTACCTGCACAGTCCTTTTCTTCTTTAAATTTCTCACCTCTCTCTTACAGAGGATGCTATCAATTCCACCCAGTCATGAACTTGGTCTTCCCCTTCCTCTCTACCTTCCTTTTTATATCTGTTTTGCATTTTTTAAAATTCAACATTAAAGGTCCAGGAAAGTGGAAAAGACCTCAGCCTGGTGTCAGAAAATGCCAATAATATGAAGATAATATTTGGAGAAAAAGATTGTACTGAAGGAAGACTGTAACTGTAACTCAGTGGTAGAATTTCTACTTTGCTTGTAAAAGATCCAAAGCTATATTAAACTCCTGGCCTCTCCAGGTAGGGCTCCAGTTTGAAATCCTTGACTTGTAGTTGCTGTAGAGAATATTTTTCCATTTCAGTACTTTTAAGATGGGTGGACATCAAGATTCAGAATTCCCCAGCCAGTATACAAAGATGCTGAGGGTGACAACACAACTATAGACAAACCTAGAACAACTTTTTACTACACTAGTATAAAGAAAGGTGTTCTGACCTAGGCTACCTTAGAAGACATAATAAACAATCTTAGTACCGGCAAAACCTCTTTATTTCCATGGCTGTGAATTACGTTCATTCACAGCCTGCAAAGCTTCACAAACAGTCTTTCAGAAGAATGTTTATAAACACCCAACTTATCGCGCTTGGAATGCTGCCAGGGAACTAATTGCCAAATATAGGGCAAGGCCAACATTGACACAGAGTCAAACAGAACTTTTCAAAGCTTGAATCGACCAGAAAAACAAATTGCTTCCTGCAAAAGCTCACATCCCATTCGCTCCTCTTTTATGTCCTATGGGAGGGGTCAATCATCTCTTGAGGTGTGGCCTTACTCCTGAGTTGACACTGCTTTCTCAATTGTTCTTGTCTTCTGGTAGCCCTGCACATGCGCAGGCTGGGAACGAGGGCTCTGCATCAGAGGCAGAGATGGGGAAACTCCCCCGCCTCACTGCTGTCTGTGTCCGAAGGCATCTGATGACTGTCAGCCTGCCTTGTCCCCATCTCTGCCTCTGATGCAGAGCCCTCGTCCAAGCCCCCCTTGGCTTCCAAGACCGGCCCAGATTCCTCCCCATACTCCTCACCACTGTCCGACTCCGCTGCCAGCTCCATCAGCCGCCAGTGGGCCACAACAAGAGGGGATTTTTTGCTCCTAAGTGAAGACACTGTTGGTGAAAATGTTTGCTCCATCCTCCTGCCTTGAAGAACAGCCTCACTTTCAACAGATGATGGGTTTTTTTCTGAAAAAGTTTAATCTCAGTATGAATAATATCTTGTTGAATTTATCAATGAAGAAGACCAAGGAAAGGAATGAGAAAGAAGCACTAATTCTAAATGCAATAATATCACAAAAGTCTTAAAAGATTAGGATTAATGTTAGCTAACATTTGAAAGGGGAAAAAAAGTAATAAGGAAGTAGCAAGGCTTTTATTGATATCTACTGTTGAAATATGCAACAGTAAATACACAACAGGATTGCAATCTAAACTGCACAGAAATCAATAGGATAAAATTAAGCATTTGCAGAAGTCTCTTATTAACTTCAGTGAGACTTACATTACAGATGTCATAAAACACTATGTCAGAAATCAGGAAAAGATATTAAAATAAGATATTACAATTTTTCCAAAGAGAAGCTGAAATCACTAATTCAAAAGGTACAATAGCAACATTTCCCAAAGGGGCTTTTTCCAAAAGACAACTGGATCTTCTTGTCTTTTTTCCCCATTTGAAACTGTTTCATTTCTCATCCAAGAAGCTTTTTCAGTTTTAATGTCTTTAGTTAGAACTGAATAAATTTCTTAGATGAGAAGCTAAACATTTTCAAAGAAAAAAGCAAACAAGAAAATCCAGTTGTCTTCTGGAAAAAGCCCCTTTGGGAAATCTTGCTATTGCACCTTTTGGAAAAAAGCACCACTGGGACAACCATAACGTGGATTATCGAGAATTTCCCACAGACATTTGCAATAGCAAGACAGATTTTTTTAGAACCATCCCAAAGGCAAAGAGCAAATTTAAAAACTCCATATTCCAAGAACAAGAACATAGCTATGCTTTATTTTGCAAGATGGGGCAAAACAAATGCCATCCTGACTACATTTCCTCTAGCCATTCAAAAAAAAAGGAAGTGATGTATTTTCTCCTCCAAATTACTATAGTAAGGTGAGAAATGCCTTTGGCCTATAATATGATTGTGGGTCTATGGCCTAACTGAAAATAAATTTGGAATCTAAAATAATACTACAGTCAATGAGTTGTATTAAATGATGTTAGTCCATTAGTAAAACCTGCTTGTGTAGTAGATTCCCATTCCATCTGCATCTTAGCAACATTTTGGAATAATCTGGAACCATCAGAAATACATCACAGCTGCATAGAGGGTATCAGGAGAAGAAGTAGAATAAGGATACAGACAGGTATACAAAGTATATCCAAAGTATACAGACAGATGAATGGGCTTCTGGTATGAAGTGAAGGACTAATTACTTGTCCACTGGGGTAGCTTTGGAAATGTTTATTAAGATACAAATCATTATTCTCCAGGCTGATGCAGCTTCAAACCAAGCTCAGATCTCCCACAGAGGAGACAATAAATAGACCTGATTAATACTGCAGACAACGAGCAAGAAATCCTAGCCAGTAGTCATAAATTTGGAGATTATTCTGAATGCCTGAAACATGAAATAATAAGGAACTGCATTTGCATCTGCAAAGAATGTTACTGTAGCCTGGGACATTAGGGAAACCATGAAGGTCTCAAATTAGAGAGGTGGACATCTGGGTAAAACCAAACACGAAGGTATTATTTTAAAAATGGAGCTTCTTTCATTGGCCTTGGGGTTGCTTAGGGAATTTGCTGTATAGAAACCTTAACTTCCACCAGCCTTGCAAAAAGACAAAAACAGAAGTATCCACGGCAATCCATAGTAATGTCACCATGCAAATGCCACAATCTTATATAGTTATGTCTTAATAAGTGACACAAGTGTGCAAGTTCCCCCTTATAACCCAACCTCATAAGTACCCATGGGCCACAGTGTGTAAGGACGACACATCATTCTAATAGAATAGAATAGAATAGACTAGGAATAGAATAGGAATAGAATAGGAATAGAATAGAACAGGAATGGAATGGAATGGAATGGAATGGAATGGAATGGAATAGAATAGAATAGAATAGAATAGAATAGAATAGAATAGAATAGAATAGAATAGAATACTTTATTGGCCAAGTATGATTGGACACACAAGGAATTTGTCTTGGTGCAAATACTCTCAGTATACACAGAGAAAAGGTACATTCGTTAAGAATCAAGAATCATAACGTACAACACTTAATGATAGTCATAGGGTACAATCAACAATCAAATCATACTAGGAAACAGTCAATATAAATCCTAAGGATACAGGCAACAAAGTTACAGTCCTACAATCACAAGTGGGAGGGGATGGGTGATAAGGAGTGATGAGAAGATTAACAGTAATAATAGAGTACACTTTGTAAATAGTTGAACAGTGTTGAGGAAATTATTTGTTAAGCAGAGTGATGGCTTTCGGGAAAAAACTGTTCTTGTGTCTAGTTGTTCTGGTGTGAAGTGCTCTATAGCGTCGTTTTGAGGGAAGGAGTTGAAACAGTTTATGTTCGGGATGTGAGGGGTCTGTAAATATTTTCACAGCCCTCTTTTTGACGCGTGCAGTATACAGGTCCTCAATTTAAGGCAGGTGGGTAGTAATTGTTTTTTCTGCAGTCCTAATTATCCTCTGAAGTCTGTGTCTGTCCTGTTGGGTTGCAGAACCAAACCAGACAGTTATAGAGGTGCAGATGATAAACTCAATAATTCCTCTGTAGAACTGAATCAGCATTCATGTCATTTCTGGCCCCATCCATCAGTAACAAGAAGTACTTGAGACAGGGCATTATACAAACTAGAGCTCTGGGCATGGAAGGTCAGCTTAATTTGACCTGTATATAAATGCCATCACAATGTTCATTCTTGAAGAACTGACCTCCTTCCTTCTTTTTCTCCTGCATCTCATCTCTTATGTATCTGTCTCTTTTAATTAATGCAAGTTGCTCAGGGAGAAATCAGTCTGAAAAGCAGAGTGTGAGGCAAGTTCTACACTGACCACTCAAACTGAGTAAGGCAATCAGCATATTTTTCTCTGCTTCAGTGCCAGGCCTGAATATGATAAGAAAACTAATGAGCCAGCCCTACTAAGCAAAACTGGTTACAAATGAGAGATGCTGCATCTGGATGCACACCACTGTGTCTGCATACTAGATTTATAACGTCTAATGTTCTTGTACAGTTAAAATCCAAATTTTCTCTGCAGAAGACCTTTTAATATCACCTAATTTTATTTTGGTGTTGGAAAAGACTCTTGAGAGTCCCCTGGACTGCAAGGAGATCAAACCAATCAATCCTAAAGAAAATCATCCTTTGGAAGGAACAGATACTGTAGCTGAAGCTCAAATACTCTGGCCACCTAATGAGAAGAGAAGGACTCATTGGAAAACACCCTGATGTTGGGAAAGAATGAAGAGGAAAGGAGAAGGGAACGGCAGAGGAAGGGATGGTTAGATAGCCATCAACGCAATGGGCATGAGTTTGGGCAGGTTCCGGATGAGAGTAGAGGACAGGTGAGGCTGGTATAGCATGGTTCATGGGATCACAAGAAGTTGGACTTGATTTAGCAGCTGAACAACTTTTATTTTTAGTGGCCCCCACAGCCATGGGTACAACTGAAACCTAGGTTAAAACAGGCAAGCTTCTTTTTAGTCAAAACAGCTTTTAAGGCATCGATCCAATACACATCTGACTCTCCAAATTTCAACCATCTGTAATTTGGACGTTTGCCCTCATTCAAAACAAACAGCGGCACATGTATAATAAGGCAAGCATGCAATGCTTATCCACCTCCTCTTCATATTAACTATCTTTACTTAAAAGACTGCTGGTAAATGCCAAGGGTGAACACTCTCCTTGTCCATTATACTAACTAGTTCATGCTATGAGATTGCTGTAGCTCCTAAAGCCAGCCCCAGTGCAAGGGCATAAATATCAAATTGTTAGGAATGACTGAAGCTAGACAAATCTACTTACCCTCTTATCCTCTAAATTTGGAGTTAATTTCTATCTTTTCAGTGAAAATAGAACAGAAATGCTTAATGGAAGAGATTATTATTGGCATAACACTTTCAAACTTGAAGTTTTCCTTCTCTGAATTGCTTCTATATACTTTTTCAGTCCTCGGGAGATGCATTCTTAAGTCACCTTCCCTCCCTTTCATGTTAACAAGCAGCGGCTACACAGGGGGAAGGGGCTGTATGTGTGTCTTTTAATGCTCCCAATTCATCAAGTCAGGGAAAGTACAATGGTTTTCACCAAGTACATGATCTTTAATGCCTCAGGGGATATAAGGCCACATTAAACTTGTCCAATTATTAATAATTCAGGGCAGCCTCCTTTGTGAATGACAGGGGCATCTCTCTCGGCACACAGGTCTAACTAAAAGAAGAGGCATAGCAAACAAACAAGTAACAGCATTCCAAAAAATCCCAGGGCTCAGATCGCCCTGAAGTGTTGCAATTATTCTTGTCCTCAAATTCTTTGCAATGTATTGTGTCAGTGATCACCTAGACTTTACAAAAGTTCCACGTTTTTTTGTTTGTTGAGAATCTGTGATATTGAAGAGAATTCCTGGGCATGTTTTGCAGCTTGTAGACTGCCTATAGAGCAAGATCATTACTCAGCGCCAGTGCCCCACTCCTTTACGAGAACACACAACATGCTTACTGCAATAAGCTTCCCAAGAACTGTAAAAATTTTTAAAAATGACAAATATTTTATCACACATGGTGGCAAGTATTTAACTGGAAGTAAAATAGCAATTACATGACATTATTCTTTTTCAGGATTTTATTTGCCCATTCTCCTATGAGCTGTTCAGAGCATCCAGTAGTGGGAGGTGCTTCAGTCTCTGCACATCTAGGCTGGGCTTAATTTCTGGAACGCTCTTCCTCCTCCTCCATGGGACTCCTCCCCAGCATTCCCCACTTTTGGCTCAGCTTCGTGAAGGATAGGCAGTGCTTGTGATTCTTCCTTGGCCGAAACAGGAAAATTCGTTTTCTTTACTAGCAGGTTTGAAAATTGATCAGCTTGTCTTTAGGACCCTTTAGCCTCCTAATCGCATTACGATCTCTCGACATTTGCTCTTTAACATCAGGCAGTCGGAGATCGCTCGCATTACAGGGAAGCGCTGTTTCGCGCCCCAAAGCGGAGGGAGACTTTGGCGCTGCTCCACGCCCCCTCCCCACAACCGGTCTTTCTACCACTGCCATTCCGACAGATAGCCGCAGAGTTTCTTTCATCTGAACAGCAGCGTGAGCTCTTTGCTCATAACGGAGTTGTATCACTTTTCTTCCCCCCTCTGAACGCTGCCTGGGGGTGGAAGATTTAAACGCTTAGTTCCTTCCACCCTTCCCCACCATTTAGCATTATAGAAAGAGCCCTCGGAGGCTACTCCTTCACATGGCGGGAGCGCGCCAAAAGGTTAACGGCCGGAGGCCATTTTTTTCTTACAAAAACCTTGTGGCCACACTGACTGTATTTCATTTCGTACTGTGTGAGGTACTTTCTTTCCCAAGCAGAGGTTTCTCTTTAGGAACACTTGGGATCATTATACCCTCGTCCTATTTTTACTAAATTTGAGGCTATTCCTAAATTTAAATTGTTGGCTTAACCCTCACAGCCCAATCAACCCAGCAGCACAACAATGAGCACCTAGGCCTGTGTCCGCCTGTGCAGGGAAGCTGTTGAAGGCCTCTACCTTTATTAACTTGGGCCTTTAGGCGTTCTCAATTTGGCTGTTTGGTTTTTCAACATTTTAGCCTCAGGCTATTTAACTGATATTCATATACACATAGCTATATATATTAGTAATAATAATCATCATCATCATCACCATCATCAATTCAGTATAATATTTTCATATCAATAAAATATTACTGAGATACGACTCATTATAGATAGATTAAAAAAAATAGAGAAAGGGGGGGAATAAAAAACATCATCAGGGCAACCGGTCTGTTTTTAGATCAGGACCCTGGGCGTGCCAACCGCCTTCACAGTATTGCATTAAATAACAAACATACTGTAATTCCTTCAATCAAAATGGCAGGTGGTAGCAGCTCTCAGACCTCATCCTTGAAGGTCAAAGCCAAATCTCAGCACAAAACCAAGCAGGCTAAAGGGAATTCTAAAGCTTCAGAAAGGGATGCCAACAGGCTCCATAAAGCATTAGAAAAGCAGATAGATAAGTGCACATAGGAGGCGCACAGGGCCTCACGGGACTTTCCCTCCTCCAGTCCAGGTCCGTCTACCTCTTCCCACCCTCCTCCTCCCCTAGATCTCTCCCACTCATCCAGGCACAGCTTGGCTCCCCAAAGCCAATAGGCCCAGTTACCTGGAACACCGACCACGTGAAGGGCTCCCGAAGCTACATTCACTCCAACGGCTGCCGGTCTTTGACAGGACAAGAGTCTTCCAGAGGAAGTTCCAGAGAAGATGAAGGCCTGGATTGAGCTGGAAATCTTCCAGGGAATCGCAGCAGGTCTTCAACACGCAGTTCTGAGCAGGGAACATCCTGTAACCTCTGATTATGATTCCCAATTGCTGAGGCCATTGACCAGGTCAGAGCATCACTATATCCAGGTACATTTACAAGGGGAAGTGCCCCTCCAAGGGCCAACTGAGGAGGAGGAGGAGGAGGAGGAGGAGGAAGTGGATCAAATTGATCAAATGGAGCAGATTGAATCGGGATCAATACATGACAGCGAGCCCCTGTCGGAAGCAGACCCCTTAGGAAGGGGGATGTCTGAGGATGAGGGCCTTATTCCCGATCAACCTGTATTTACAGGCTTTTTCCGCCCACAGCTTTTCAGATCTCTCTTGTTTAAGGAAAAAAAAAAACACACGCCTGAACAAGTTGACCCCTTCTACCACTCCAACTTCTTCAAAAGAGGGACCAGAAGATCTAATTTTCAATCAACTAGTAGTCGAGGTAGATGTGATCCCAGTTCCTCACATGTTTTCGGACCTGGTACAGAAACAGTGGGTGTCTGCAGTGGCATACCCAGCCCCCACTGGATATGACAGGAAATATTTCAATTTGGCCCGATTTCTCAAAATTGTTGAATACTCCCAAGGTAGACAAACCTAGTGAGATTAGCACCCTCCTCCATTCCTAGTAAAGTGCTGGAGGCATTAAAGCCAGAAAAACAATGGGCCGAGCTAGCCCTACGCAGGGCCCATCAGTCTGACGCGTGGGCCATCAGAGCAGCCACAGCCGCCTCCTTCTTTACCCATTCTTCTCTCAGATGGCTCTGCCTCTTACAGGAACATGTCCCTAATTCCAACATTAGAGCGGACCAAGATATTGCTAAACTTACAGCAGCCGTTGAATTCTCAGCTGATGCAACTTATCATGATGTCAAGTTTTCAGCCAGGGCCATTTCTTCACATGTCACAGCGTGATGCTTACTATGGTTAAAACATTGGCAAGCGGACTTTAAACACAAATGCAAGCTAGCTTCATCTCCTATTGTGGGAGACAGACTGTTTGGCCCTTCCCTTGATCCACTGCTAATTGAAACCTGAAACAAAAAGAAAATTCTACCTTCCCTTTTTCGGAAATCACATTCTAGAAACCCTCAGTCCTTTCAGAGGGGATCCTTTCGGCCCTTTTACCAGGGACCCTTTTCACCCAGATACCAGAGACCCCCATCATTCAGACCAGGGCAGCAGTCAGACAGGTCCAACTTGTTCCCTAGGCTCAGAAGAAAGGATCAATCCAAGAGACCACCTTTCGAGGAGCAGGGAACAGGTCTTTCCGGCATCCAAGATAACTCCCTGGACCCGACTCCCATTGGCGGACGCCTTAAATTATTCGCGGACCAATGGAACTCCATAATGTCTGATTCCTGGGTCAGAGACACTATCAGATTTGGCCTTGCGCTGGAGTTTCAGTCCACTCCCCCAGATTTTTTCATGTCATGCCCTCTCTCCAGAGATCCGGTTAAACATAATCTCATGGAAACAGCTATCCAACATCTACTGGACATACGAGCCATCCAACCAGTAGCCACCAACCAACGATGATGGAGTTTCTATTCACATTGTTGTTTTTATAGATTTATGATAACAGAAAGCAAATTTGGAAGGGACCTTGAAGGTCTTCTAGTCCAATTCCCTGCTGAACAATAATACCCTATGCCATTTCAGACAAATGGTTGTCCATTCTCTTCTTAAAAATTTCCAGCGATGGCACACTCACAACTTCTATAGGCAAGAGGTTTCACTGATTAATTGTTCTAACTGTCAGGAAATTTCTCCTTATTTCTAGATTGGTTCTTTCCTTCATTAGTTTCTATCCACTGCTTCTCCAGGCACTTTGGAGAATAGCTTGACCCTCTCTTCTTTATGACAGTCCCTTAGATATTAGAATACTACCATCTTGTGACCCCAGTCCTTCTTTCCATTAAACTAGACATACCCAATTCTTGCAACTGTTCTTCATATGTTCTAGTCTCCAATGATAAATATATCACTATTAATAGTATCACAAGATTAGTGCTGGAAGAGCAACACTCTAACAGCAGTCTGTCTAGAGCCTGCTTGAATATAATCAGAGACAAAAACACAACTGACATCCTAATAACTGGTTTCACAAACAAATTTCTTACACTTCAAAAGAGTTCTTCAACTTTCAGTTGGAAAATGTTGTCTTATACCGAAGGTGCTTTTTCAAGAGGCAACTGAACTTTTTTTGTTTTCCTTTGAAGATGTTTTTCTTCTCATCCCAGAAGCTTCTTCAACTCTGACTGGATGCTGGAAATAGAAGGATTTATACTCCTTGCAGACAGCTGGTCATTTGCATTCTTTTAGAGAGTCATTGAAGCCATTTGGAGATTTATCCTGTATGTGCCATTAGGATCACCTGAGTAGTGCAAATGGGTGTGGAGCCTTCTTGGAACTGTTGAAAGTACTGTGTTGTAGACTGGAGATAGATGATGTCATATCTTCCAATTTAAATCCATATCTTGTCTTACCCTCGAGATGACAAAAAAGCTTTCTCTGCGATACATGTTCAAGTAGCATAGTTGAAGAGTGCAATCATGGAGTGCCATTAATTGTCTCTCCTCAGGCCCAAGTGTATCAAGTGCCTCAATTTTTCCCTGTAGCATTTAGCTTATGAGTCCCCTGATCACCCTTGTTGACTTTTTCAGAACCTATTTCATTTTACATCAATTATTCCTGGAATGTGGTGTCCAGAACAAGGCAAAATATGCAGTCTAGGTGCAGCCAATGCCAATTAGTCTTTTGGAACCTATTCTTCCATAGATGGGAGTTTAAAATTGTATTAGCCTATTTTATAGCCACTTCAGAATCACCTCAGAGATTAAAACTCCTAGATGGTTTTCATAAGTGTAGATGGTCCTTGATTTACAACCGTTCATGTAGTGACCAAAGTTACAACGGCACTGAAAAAAGTGATGACTATTTTTCACACTTATGACCACTGCAGCATCTCCATGGTCATGTTAGGAGTGATACTCACCTAACAGTTGGGTTGGAAATATATAAACCAGGATAGTAATTTAATACTGTATCTTTAAGAGCATGCTGTAAGTGTGATTGGCTGAGGTTCCTCCAACAGCCATAAGATGGAGCCAGAAACCTGGTTTCTATTTTCTTGCATTTCCTGTTTTGCTGATCGTTTTGTTTTGTTTCCTGATCGTCGTTCTACTTGGATTGCTATGAGTTTTGCAACTCTTAGCAAATTCCGTTTACTGAACTTTGTTTGATACTTGACTTCATTTTTGGATTATCCCTGGACTGATATTAACTGCTTTAACTGTGTATGATTTGGACTGTTTGTTGGACTTTGTTTACCCGTTTACTGGAAGTAAAACCTACATTTTACTATTCAGTGTATCTGTATGCTGGCCGTGTGTTATTCTACATCACTCTCACTACGTTTCCCTGAGTGCACTCATTCTCCTAACGGGGAATACCTCAACAGGTCACATGATCAAAATTCAGATGCTTGGCAACTGGTTCACACCCGTATGATGGATGCAGAGTCTAGGGGTCATGTGATCCCCTTTTGCAACTTTCTGACTAGCAAAGCCAACAGGGAAGCCAGATTCTCTTAGTAACCATGTTACTAACTTAACAAACAAAATAATCCACTTAACAACTTGGCAAGAAAAGTCATAAAATGGGGTAAATTCACTTAGCAAATGTTTCACTTAGCAACATAAATTTGGGTTAAATTGTGGTCATAACTCAAGGACTACCTATACTATTGCCAAGCCATTTTTCTTATATTCTATAGCAGTCCCATTTTTTTCCTCAATGAAGAACCTAGCCCTTCATTCTACTATTGTTTGCAACCCTACTTCGGTAAACTTATCAGAAATATTGTAAAGCTGTGCCTTTTGAGGGGAAGTATTCTATCCGGTATCTATTCCTTACAAAAGTCATTGCTTTTTGGCTCATGCAAGTGTTGAAGAGTTGAAGACGCAAGACTGACCCTGTGCCACCTTGCTTAGTATCCCACTCCAGTTTAATGAGAAACCATAGTTTGGTAAAGTTTCATCATTTTTATTACTTTCTTATTATTGTAAGCTGCCTGCTATCACTCTAAGTGAAATGAGTGACATATAAGTTAAACAAAATAATATTTCTAGAGGAATCATCTAACAAATCCCAAATTATTTTAATTGAGTAGATTGCTTTTGCCCCATTTTGGACTCTGACTCTTTTGGAGAAAATGTTTAAAAGGGGCGTTGGTTCTTACCTGATACGCTTCTTTTCATGGAGCTGTCGAGAGCGTCCAGGTTGGGAGGAGCTCCAGTCTCGGCTCTTCCAGGCTGAGCTTGAAATTGAGGAACGCCCCTCACCGTCACGTGGTCCTCGGGCGCTCCCCAGGTTTTTGCACAGACGAGAAGGAAAGTCCTGTTCTCATCACACTCAGGAAAAAAATATATTAGATTGCTCGGTCGAACAGCCAGGTTTCCCACCAGACGGCCTACGGGTGGGGCTGGACGCTCTCGACAGCTCCATGAAAAGAAGCGTATCAGGTAAGAACCAACGCCCCTTTTCCATAGAGCTGTCTCGAGCGTCCAGGTTGGGACATACCAAAGCTTGGCTAGTCCTGCGGGTGGGGCCCCGTCTGGTATAGAATCTCTCCTGGAACCCTGATGACCCGCTGGAAGGCATGCCCAACAGGAGAAACCCCTGGATATTGGAATGTCTCAACAAGGGGCCTAAAGAGGAGGCGGAGCTATCCAGGAGGCAGTCCCGCCAAAGAGGTCAACAGGTGTGCACTGGGACCGGGATTCAAGAAACTGGGAAGATCGACCCGTGTTGGGAATTCCCCTGGGAGAACTCTGGGACAGAGAGAAGGAGGGGAGGCGCAGAGGAGCCCTAAAACTAGAGACCGGGGGAACACGGCAATGGGCTACCTCCATGACCCGGGAGAGAAGGAGGGGCCCCTCTGCTAGGATCAGGAAGGCCCCGGGGGACCAATTGCCTGGACGTAGCGAGTTCCTGGAACAGCGGCCTGTCCTGGGGGGAGCCAGGTTCGGTTCCGCCCAACGGCGAGGCGGACGACTTTGCTCAAGGACCCAGCTGGCCGAGGGCCGCCTTGTCTGGGGATCAAAGTAGTAGTGAAGACAGAGATCTGTGTGAGGCCCGGGAGCGCAAGAAGGGACCCCAGCTAGCATTGAATGGGGGTAGATGTGTTGCCGACCAGTTGCCCAGGGCAGGGTGTGGAGGACAAGAGTGCTCCTGGGGTAGGAGCCTGTTGCAAGCAGGGGTTAAAGGTCGGAGTAGAGATAGGCCTTCTCGCACTCCTTCCTCTCTTTTTTTTTTTTAAAAGGACAAGCGCCTGGGGACGACTGCATTATCGGGAGCAGCGGAGCGAACCTCTCCCGGATCCCGGGAGGGCTTCCTGAAAGAATTACCTCCGGACCCATCCGGCTCCGCTCGGTAGGGAGATCTATAGGGAGAGGATCGGTAGTATCTGGAAAAGGAGGAGGAATGGGAAGAACCCTGGCGAGGAGAGGGGGAGCCTCTGAAGTCGGACCTCCTAGAGAGGAAGGAGGTACTTGCGCTTGTTCCGGGTCTCGGCCAGGAATGGGTCGAGAACCGGTCCAAATAGCTTCCCCCCAGAGATGGGGGCTGTTGCTAGCTTAGTCTTGTTTTTAACGTCCGCTTGCCAGTGGCAGAGCCAGAGTAGACGGCGGGCGGTAACCTGGGACGAAATGGCCCTGGTGGAGAACTTTGCCGCCTGGAAGGTGGCGTCTGCCGAAAACTCGGCCGCGGCCAGGATCTTGGCAATGTCCTGGTGCGCCCTGAGATTGGCTGTGGGAACATGCTGCTTGAGCTGCTGGAGCCACTTGATGGAAGACCTGGTGAAAAAAGACGTGGCAGTGGAAGCCCTGACTGCCCAAGCGTCAGAGAGGTGAGCGCGGCACAGGGCCAGTTCAGCTCGCTTGTCCTCGGGCTGGAGAGCATCGAGTGAGTCGCTGGGAGTAGAGCGGGAAGCCAGGCCTACCACGGGCTCGTCCACGGGGAGGGGATCGAGCAAGGTGGAGAACTGCGGTTCCAGGTTAAAAAACCGCTTGTCCTGGGCGTTGGGGGGAGGGGGCCCGAGGAGGCCAGCTGCCTAGAAACCATGTCTGAGAATATGGGCGGGACAGGGATCACCTCAGTTTCCGCCACGGGCTGAGAGAAGAGAGAGTCGGGAGGAACCCCTGCCGCCGCTGGGTTGGGTGGGGGAGGGGGGTTCAGGCCCGAGGTGGTCCTGGCTTTGAACAGGAGGGACCTAAATAGGTGCGGTTTAAAGAGCCCTAGAAACGTGGGCTGACCTGGAGGGAGGCCCTCGTCCTCCGACATGTCCCCTTCTAGGGGGCCTGTTCCCGAAAAGAGTTCACTGCCTATGAGGGACCTCATGTCAAGGTCCTGCTCGTCCCCAAAGAGGGAAGGGTCCCCGGGTTCTTGGGCCTCCATTCCCTCCATCTCCAAAGGTAAGGTTAAGTCCTCTTGGGGAGTTGCCTGACCATGCGAGGCCGCTGATCCTAGGGCCTCGGGGGCCGCGGGCCGAGGAGCCGGACCGGCCAGCTGCTGCATCTGTTGCGCTACCCTTTGCCGGATGGCCAGCTCCATAGCCTGCATTAGGTTTTCGGGTATTTCCGCCATGGGGGGAGACTCCTCCGGGCGCAGTTCTACAGCGGTGGTGGGTAAGGTGACCTCAGGGGCCTGTCCAGGCTGTGGGGGAGAAGCAGAAGCAGGAGGGGAGGGGAGAGGAGGATGGGTGGAGGTTGATGGAACGGAAGGGTCCCCGGGCACAGAGCTTGACTCATGAGAGCGTCTGTCAATTTCCCTTTCGAGGGCCCTGTGTCGCCTGAGGGCATCCCTTTGGGAAGCTTTGGATGGTTCCTGTGCCTGTTTGCGCAGGTGGTGGGATTTGGCCTTGGCCTTCAGAGAAGTGCCACGAGAGGTATTGTCGTCTGCCATCTGGAGAGGAGAGAAAAAAGGAAAAAATTTTCTGGTTAATGCGAGGCAGTTAACGGGTCTGGGTACAGCCTAAGCAGAGGCTGGAACTCCCAGTGCTCGTATTGCACCCCCTTTTTTTTGTCAAGGCCACAGAATTGTTCTGTAACGTGTTGGGAAGTAGGGCCTAGCCCGGGGGCCAATCAGCCAGAATAAACGCCAAGCTGTCCCTGCCGGGCGAACCGGGGAAGGGACATGGCAAGCAACTAACTCCTTAGTTGGGGGGAGACTTAGGCAGGATTGCAAGGTATTTGAGCAGTCCCAGGATCTGCCCAGGAGTCAGGGAAACAATGCGGCCTACTGGTAGGCCTCTGATAAAAACCAATGACCCTGGGGCCGCAGGCAGAAGGGAATAATGTAAGCTGAAACCAGGTCTGGATGCGGCCTACGTGGAGGCCGGGAATCCCAACGCACGTTCCACGCCCCCCTTTTAGTCAAAAAATTTTTTTCTGTTTAAAATAGAGGTTTGGTACGAACCAGGGCCTAGCCCAGAGACCAATCAGCCAGAAAGGTGAACGCCAGGCAGCTACCCCTGCCGGACGGACCGGGAAGGGGGGGGGGCAGAGCTGCTACTTCGCCTGCTGGGGAAAAAAACTGCAGGACCAACGGGCCCTATTTCTGCAGGAGGCCTGTCGGTAGAATGAAAGGCAGGCTGAGATGAGGGAATCCCAGGCTGCCTAATAGTCAGTTAAGGCTGCGGCCTGTAAAAAGGCCTCTAGAAATGGCGGACGGCCATGCGGCCACTCCCAAGATGGCGGCCGTTCCAGGGCACACCCAAGATGGCGGACGCCACAGGGGGCCCAAGATGGAGGCCGCAAACGGAGGCAGCCCCAGCGGCGTAAACTCCCAGGGAAGATTAGAGCCTTTGGGAGAACCAGGGAAGCGTACCCTGGGCTAGAAGGCGTTCGGGGGAACGGCGGCTAAAGCGAGGAGAGGCAGGCAGGAACAAGCGGCCTCGCGCGGAGCGATTAGGCGGCAAACGAAGCGGGGGAGCGCTCGAAGCGCTCGTTTTCTCCCCTTAAAAAACGGCTCGGATATTAAAAACACTCCTGGGAGTTCAAACCTGAGTTCCTGCGCTGCCTGCCGGTGATCCACGTGAAAAGCGATGAGAGAAGAGGCCTAGAATGCTGAACGACCGGAGCAAGGGAAAAAAACAGCCTGTTTGCCACGAGGCTGAGCAAAAAACTGGGGAGCGCCCGAGGACCACGTGACGGTGAGAGGCGTTCCTCAATTTCAAGCTCAGCCTGGAAGAGCCGAGACTGGAGCTCCTCCCAACCTGGACGCTCGAGACAGCTCTATGGAAAACCTATGAATTAAGTCATCCTATGGATGAACCACAAAATATTAGTGTTCCTATAATTTTTTTGTTAAATTGGAAAAGTTAAAATAAAAAAAGATCCATAACCCATGAGCATAGTATACTCACTGTTCTCTAAACCAGGGGTCGCCAACCTTTTGGACCTCAGGGACCACCAAACTCATAGTTTTAGATCCCAGGGACCACTAACTGGTTCTGTGGGCATGGCCTAATTTGTGGGTGAGGCTTGGTGGTCATGTGACTGGCTGGGCATGGCTTGTATGTAAATATTATAAATATTTATATAAAGATTGAATTTTTTATAAAAAAAAGAGCAACTTTTATCCAAAATCCAGGCAAAGCAGGCAGGCAGATTGAGTTGCTCACAGAATCACAGATTCATTCAGAAATCTATCTATCTGCCATTGGCTAGCTCAGTCTGTCACATAAAATTTGCTTGCAAGCAAACTCACGAAATTAACTCACAATACACCATGTATGTAAATATTGAATTTTTTTATATAAAAAAGCAACTTTTATCCAAAATCAGGCAAAGCAGGCAGGTTGAGTTGCTCACAGAATCATTCAGTGATCTATCTATCTGCCATCGGATAGCTCAGTCTCTCAAATTTGCTTGCCGTGAGTCTGCACTGAATTTGCTTGCAAGCAAACCTTCAGTCCTCAGGGAGGTTTGGCTGTACTTAGCTAGAAAGCAAGAAATTCAACCATTTCCTTCTTCCTAGATAATCTAAATCTCCCAGCACAGCAGAACAGATGATGGTTGGAAAAAGGAAAAATAGCAACTTAGCAGACAAGTTTGCCGGGTAAGGATTGAGCGAGTGGAGAGGATTCCCGTGGGCCATGTGGGCTGAGCAGCCTTGTGTTTCTGTGTAGCCTGGATTAACTGCTTTGTGGGGGTGCTCTGGGGGTGAGATTTCTCTGCTGCCCACCAAAATTTTCTCACGGCCCACCAGTGAGCCGCGGCCCACCAGTTGGTGACCACTGCTCTAAACCATTTGAGAGATTCACTTTTAAGGGTGGAATCACAGTCTTTGAAACTGACATCAAAATGGCCACTCTTAATTCACTATCAGCAAAACAGGGTCAGGAAAATGAAGCGGAAAATGACTATGACAAAATATAGCACGGGTTTCTTCAATTTCTTTCTTAACAAGTGGATAACAAAAGGAGACAATCCACTTAATCCAAATTGAGAAAACTTAATAGGTAACAAAACAAACACAGAAAACCTCAACTTTTTATTTTTTTTCTCTTTCTTTATAATTAAAGGCAAATGAATACCAGACAGGAGGAACACGACATGGGAAGTCAGAAATGATATGGAAAAGGAACTTCTAGCTCAGGGGTAGTCAACCTTTTTATACCTACCACCCACTTTTGTATCTCTGTTAGTAGTAAAGTTTTCTTTAACCGCCCACCGGTTCCACAGTAATGGTGATTTATAAAGTAGGGGACAAAACCCCTACCGCCCACCATGAAAGCTGGAATGCCCACTACTGGGCTGTAGGGACCAGTTTGACTACCACTGTTCTAGCTAAAGATCTTCAAATTTCCAGGCCCTGATGAAATGTGTCCTAGAATAATTAAAGAACTGGTTGAAAAGTTCTTGAGATCTTCTGAAGAATTCTGGAGAACTAGAGTGGTGCCAGAAAATTGGAGAGGAACAAACACAGCCTCCTTTTCAAGAAAGGAGGCAAAAAAGGTTCCCAGCAATTATTGAGCAGTGAGCCAAACCCCAGTACCAGGAAAGATATTAGAGCAGTTAATAAATCAGGCCATTTGTAACCATCTTAAAGATAATGCCATGATTGCTAAGGTTCAGCATGGCTTTTTAAAAAATGAGCCATGTGAGACAATTTTCCTTTTTTTTAGACATCTTCTTTAAAAGACAAGGGGAACACTAAGATTCAAATCTCGCTCTATTCTGAGAACACTGGTCCAGCTGAATCTGTGGATTGTCAGCTTCTGGAATCTTCAAGCTGTGATACTTTGGAGAAGGCTGAGCAACAGTTGGACAATGAGACACAAACTTCAAACTGCAGGCCTTGATTCACACAGTGGTGAGCAGGGCAACACCAGTCAATGAGTCTCCTCACTAAGCAAAGGACAAGATCTGAGTAACTGGAGCCAACTACTTGCAGGTGGATTTATATAGTTGCTTTGGGTTCAGTATTTGTTGGAGACTTAGTTTATGCTCTTGTTTATGTATGAGCTCTTGAACCTTTGACTCTTGGACTGGCTGACTATCCAACTAGGCACTCTTGATATCTGGAAAGAATATGGACCACTATATTGTTTAAACTTCAAATGGACTTATTCAAGCAAGCCCTCTTCGCAAAGACCCTGATTTATGATCTTGTCTACTGTTATCTGCTTATCTCCATAGCAACTGTGTTTGTGCTTGTGTGTCTGCAACCTGAAACAGAACTTGAGTGCATTAGTGTCCATAGGGTTACTATATCTTACTATTTGAAGTTTTGTTAATGATATGATGGCTGCCGATGAGGCAGATCTGACCAAGAAATAACTGCTGGAAGACTAAAGACAACTTTTATATGAAGTGACTGTAGTAACATAATTTTGGAAATCTGATTGTTCTCCCTCTTCTCTTTCCTAACATTATGCTTTAGGAAGGGATCTGTCTGAAATGTTTGCCACACTTTCTCCATGCCCTAGACTTAATCTTAATTTTCTTCACATCTTTTTGGTAATGATAAGTCTCCCTCAATGCCATCTCCATATCTGGATAATATGATTGATGGAATGTTTATAAACTTAATAGCTGATATAACATCTAGAGATCTGGATGACATCCAGTATGAAAGAATGAGATTGCAATCTAGTCTGGGCAGGTTGGGAGACTGACTTAATATCATCAAAATGTCCTTTGACAGGGAGAAATACATGCAGGGAAAAAGAATATACAGCAGGCATACAAGATATAGAATTCTACAGTACATAAGAAGCAATGTATCAAAGGCGCATGAAGTCTTTATTCCCTTCTATTCTGCACGAATGTAAATACATCTGGAATAATGTGTATGATTCTGGCCATTGGAAGGATGTTGAAACATTAGAACAGAGAAGGGTGACAAAAATGATACAGGGTCTTGAAGACATGTCCTACAAGAACAAAGTAAAGTAACATAGGAGGGGAGACATATCAGTTTTCAGATACGCATAAAAATGTCCCTTGGGGAAAATGGTCAAATATTATTTTCATTGCCCCTGAAGATAGTACCAGGCCAGTTATTCTGATTTTTTAAAAAATATAAGGAAAAGCTTGACAATAAAATTTGAACATAGTGGAAGAGTCTACCTATGGTCTTTGTGGGTTCTCAATCTCTGAAGCTTTTTAAGAAGAAAAATACTCTCAAAATGGAAATCTGAAAAACAGTTTAATTAATATTAAAATTATTTTAATTGGTTGGACTAATTGATGCATGTGATCCCTTCCAGTTCTAAGATTGTGTGAAACAGAAAGAGCAGATGGGAAAGAACCATTATGATGCTGGCCTACATTTAATACAAGCATACAAAATATGCAAGCCAATTCTATGTTTATTCAAAAATGAATCCCACAATGTTTAGCAAGGTTTAATCCCAGAGAAACATGCATAAATTCACAGAAATGATATATAATGGAATGTTGGCAATTCTGTTTAATTGCATTTGCAGCCAAGTTGACAATAAATTGAAATTGCTGGTCTTAAGTTTATAGCCCTGACATCATTCATCAGCAAACGACCAATTCCAGAATCAAGTATTTCAGACAGAAGAGATGGGATTGACTAAACAAAATACAATGAAAAGGTAGCCAAGAAAGAAAGAAAGGGGTGCTTCTAACACAGATTAGTCTGATTTGGTATTGTATTTAAAGCAACAATAAAAAAAGCTAGCTAACATAAGCAGTCCTGATTGGTATTCGATCTGACTTTTTTGGTACAATGCCCATCTCCAGTGCTTTTAAGTCAAACCCTGACAAGTGTCAATACTAATCAATCTTGTCCAGATCGGCAATCTACAATGTAAAGCACCATAATCTATAGAAAGAAATGAGGAACTGAAAACATTTTACAGTTGCTATGCTTCTGGGAATAATAGAAAGCAACAAAAATCAATATCATGTCATTTCTCAAGAGCAGGCTATTCACTGGATTACAAAGAATATTTACTACCTTAAACAAGGGTTTTTAAAAGTGAGTTAAAGGGAATATTTTAACATATGATAAACTTTAAGGAAAACAAAGTCACATAATTTTACCACACTGTTAACCAAAATCATGGTACGAAGATTGGTGGAAGAGAAGGATTATGAACATGGGATAGGAACTTTAAAGTATTTCACCACTTAAAATACTGCTTTAAAATAGAAGCAACCACATGTTCATGCTTTGCAAAACACTTCAAACTTCAAGGGTTGCTAGCATTATTCAAATTGTAAAAGTAGTTATGAAGTTATTTAGCCTATTTTGCAATAGAGGCATCTTCAGTTGCTATTATTTTGATACATAGCTCTCTAAAAATATGCTAGCGGACAGACATCTAGCAACAGAAGGACATGGCAGAAATATCCTGTTTTGCCTCTCTGTCATGCCCAAGCAGTTGCTTATTTTCAGTATAATATTTGGCAACCTTTATCTGAAGTTGCATACAGGTGAAACTTGAAAAATTAGAATATCGTGCAAAAGTTCATTTATTTTAGTAATGCAACTTAAAAGGTGAAACTAATATATGAGATAGATTCATTACATGCAAAGCAAGATAGTTCAAGCCGTGATTTGTCATAATTGAGATGATTATGGTTTACAGCTCATGAAAACCCCAAATCTACAATCTCAGAAAATTAGAATATTACATGCAATCAATAAAACAAGGATTGTACATAGAACAATATCGGACCTCTGAAAAGTATAAGCATGCATATGTACTCAGTACTTGGTTTGGGCCCCTTTTGCAGCAATTACTGCTTCAATGCAGCGTGGCATGGAAGCTATCAGTCTGTGGCACTGCTGAGGTGTTATGGAAGACCAGGATGCTTCAATCGTGGCCTTCAGCTCTTCTGAATTGTTCGGTCTCATGTCTCTCATCTTTCTCTTGGCAATGTTCCATAGATTCACTATGGGGTTCAGGTCAGGCGAGTTTGCTGGCCAATCAAGCACAGTAATCCCATGGTCATTGAACCAGGTTTTGGTGCTTTTGGCAGTGTGGGCAGGTGCCAAGTCCTGCTGGAAAATGAAGTCAGCATCTCCATAAAGCTCGTCTGTGGAAAGAAGCATGAAGTGCTCCAAAATCTCCTGGTAGACGGCTCCCCAAATCAACACAGACTGTAGAAACTTCACACTAGACTTCAAGCATCTTGCAGTGCGTGCCTCACCATTCTTCCTCCAGACTCTGGGTCCTTGGTTTCCAATTGAGATGCAAAAGTTTCTCTCATCAGAAAAGACCACTGAGCAACAGACCAGTTCTTTTTTTCTTTAGCCCAGGTAAGATGCTTCTGACGTTGTTTGTTGTTCAGGAGTGGCTCGGCAAGAGGAATACAACATTTGAAGCCCATGTCCAGGATCCGTCTGTGTGTGGTGGCTCTTGATGCACCGACTCCTGCCTCAGGCCACTCCTTGTGAAAGTCCCCAACACTTTTGAATGGCCTTTTCCTGACAATCCTCTCCAGGCTGCAGCCATCCCTGCTGCTTGTGCACCTTTTTCTTCCACACTTTTCCCTTCCACATAACTTTCTATTAATGTGCTTTGATACAGCACTTTGGGAACATCCAACTTCTTTTGCAATTACCTTTTGAGGCTTTCCCTCCTTATGGAGGGTGTCAGTGATGGTTTTCTGCACAACTGTCAGGTCAGCAGTCCTTCCCATGATTGTGATTCCTGCTGAATCTGACTGAGAGACCATTTAAAGGCTCAGGAACCCTTTGCAGGTGTTGTGGCTTAATTAGCTGATTAGAGTGGGACACTTTGAGCCTAGAATATTGAACCTTTTCACAATATTCCAATTTTCTGAGATTGTGGATTTGGGGTTTTCATGAGCTTTAAGCCATAATCATCACAATTATGACACATCACGGCTTGAACTATCTTGCTTTGCATGTAATGAGTCTATCTCATATATTAGGTTCACCTTTTAAACTGCATTACTGAAATAAATGAACTTTTGCATGATATTCTGATTTTTTGAGTTTCATCTGTAGATGAAGCATTAAAAACTACAGGACAGCAAAATTTGACAAGAAAATCTATCCTATACTGTATATACCAGTATATACAAATGTGTTTTTATTTATCAGACCCTTCTCCTTCCCTAATCATTTGAAAATGTATTACACAGTTGCCTGCCTGCTACACTGCAATAATCGCAGTTCAGACATTCATTTTAACAAGAGTGTACACTTTAAGAGCAATCTGCCATCTCTTCTGTATCAAATGTCTTCCTCATATTCACTAGCCTTGCAAGATGTGATCAGGCCAGATTTCAAAGACTCACTCAACTTTGAAACATTTTGCTGTTTATTTGAACGTATTAGCTGCCCAACTCCAATGGATTCTACTTATACAATATACTTTCCAAATCCAGAGAAAGAATATGGTCCCTTGCAAAGCACCGCATAGATGTTATTTCCATTAGGGAGAAGCCTCCATGTCCAGTATCTTCAACATTATTATGAAAGAAGAGCAGAGGTGAAGACATTTGTTCATTTAGGAAATGTATCACTGGCTCCAAGCATGCAGCTTCTAAAGAAGAACCCAAAAGCTTCTGGAAAAGAAAACATCACTTAAGAATATAGCAGTTGGCATCCCTGTTCCACATAGCACAGGCTGATTTGTGAAGGTTTGTTTAGATAGACATCTTGAATAGATAGTTGAATATAAAAATTGTATGTATACTTGAATCTAAAATGTAACTAAAATATGCATTATTATAACCTTAAGAAAAATACAAAGCATAAAATCCTGGAACTTAAAGCATCTTCCTCTTCAAGTAACGATGTGCAGTAACTCAATATGTATAACTGTTTAATTTAAAATGAAAAAAATATTTTTACATCTTAGTGTTTCCTCTTCTGTTACATCTGTGCAAATTAAATCTCTCTACTGAGAATATACTTTATCCTCCTACAGTTGCTTCATATTCCTATCTAGAAATTAATATTTCAAAAGCTTTGTATTAACTAACCTAAATATCCAATTTTGCAGTCTCATTTAATGCTGTTTTCTCGCCAGTTTGCTTTCTTGCTCCATGTCAGGAGAATGAACAATACAAACAGTGTTATAGCTAGGATTGGTCAAATAAAATAAAAACTAACAATATAAGCTTAATGTGCATGTTGACAAATGCTGGTACAAGTTGTCAAGACCTATTATTATGAGGGACAATACAAATAACTATTGCTCTCTCGTTCTTTCGATCTATTCCTGATTTTATTAAGAATAGTACTAAGATTTCACTATGAAAATAGATTTCTCTGTTCCAAATACAAGTGTCAGCCTGAGGTCAAAGCAGATGTACAGCCATATGACACTGACCTAGCAGGAAAGAAGACAGTGAGTGCTGTGGATTAGGAGGTTTTAGCCACTGTGACTAAAAATATTACAAAGATTCTTTTAAGTCACGTTAAACTCTTAGGGACTGCATGGAAACTTCAGTTTCATTCTCTTCACAATTAAAAGAAAGTGCTTTATCTTCTGTTTTGTAAATTATTTTATATATTACATACGGCTTTTATTTTTGTTTTTCAACTGCCCAGCCTGGAATATCCTAATAAGTTTCCAATACAAATACAGTACTAACTACAGTAGCTCTGACCATACAATCATGTCTCATGTAGCACGACAACTGCATTCGTGAAAACCCCTGTGCTCCGCAAAATCATTCAATATGAATACCAGGGTTTGTGGAAAGAATAGGTTTAGAGGTAGACCACTCAAAATAGTAGTACGCTTGCTTATTCTTGCTATTTTTCTAAGCATTTCTTCTTACAGTCTGTAAGATTGCTTCATTTAGGGCAGTAACCTCTATAACCTCGCGTTTTTTATTTATTTCAAAACACTTGAGGATTTCAAAGCTTTTCTCATCTTTTTCCTTCCTCCACTTGAATTGGTATCCTCAGCACAATCTTTCAATTAGTATACTCATTTTGGGAGTGGGGGAGCAAAAATGTACTTAAAAGAGTGATAACACCCCAAAAAATTAAAAGAGAAGAACAGGAAACACTAACAATATAGCACATAGGGGTATGGCCAAAATAATTGGTATCCTTCCATTTTTCCCTAAAAAATCCCAATTTGCCAGGAAATAAGTTGAAACCAACCCAAGTAAATGACACTCGCCATCCACAAAGTGGCTACTTTGCTTTTGTTGCATGACTTAACATATTCTTATAAATAATATAGTCTCAATAAGAAAAAAACCATGAACTAGAAAATATCTATTTCCATCAGGATATATCCATCCATAAGAGTAGAGGATGAACAATGGGTAGCACCTGCTCATGGGTAGCTTATCTGGATTGCTACACACAATACCTAAATGGCTACAAAAAGAGGTTGGTCAAATATGTTGGTTCTGCCCTCTCAAAGGGGATAAAAGTAATTCCCTTGTATTGCTTTCATTTTTGACACTGTTAACCTAGAATGGAGATTAAGCTTGACAGGACATAAAAGGCTCTCCTGCAAACATCAAGTTCAGGCATGGTATGTTTTCAACCCTGGTTTCTGGGCAAAGTCACAACAATTGGGTTCGCTCTTCAAACTAAGCCATAATGTGGTTTCTTGGATGTGGCACCAATCTATTTGGCTAGCTAAATTTATGCCTTGAACCTTTGCCTTCCTAACAGAATTCCTTTACAAATAATGAAATCCTATAGGTTTGTATCTGAAGTAGAACTTTCAAAAAGCTAAAAACAAGGATGAATATCACAGGCTGTGAGTTTCTGGAATTCTTTTTTTATATGGAGTCTAGGGCAGTGGTCACCAACTGGTGGGCCACGGCTCACTGGTGGGCTATGAGAAAATTTTGGTGGGCCGCAGAGCACCTCCACAAAGCAATCAATCCAGGCTGTGCAGAAACACAAGGCTGTGCCGCCCACATGGCCCACAGGAACCCTCCCCGCCCACTCACTCCTTACCTAGTAAACTTGCATGCTAAATTGCTGTTTTTCCTTTTTCCGACCATCATCTGTTCTGCTGTGCCGGGATATTTAGATTAGCTAGGAAGCAGGAAATGATTGGATTTCTTGCTTTCTAGCTAGTCTTTTAGATCTTCAGCTCAGCACAGCCAAACCTCCCTTAGGACTGTTTGCTTGCAAGCAAATTTAGTGCAGACTCACGGCAAGCAAATTTGAGAGACTGAGCTAGCCGATGGCAAATAAACAGATCACTGAATGATTCTGTGAGCAGCTCAATCTGCCTGCTTTGCCTGATTTTGGGTAAAAGTTGCTCTTTTTTATAAAAAAAATCAATATTTACATGCACGGTGTGTTGTGAGTTAATTCTGTAAGTTTGCTTGCAAGCAAATTTTATGTGACAGACTGAAGTAGCCAATGGCAGATTGATTTCTGAATGAATCTGTGATTCTGTGAGCAACTCAATCTCCCTGCCTGCTTTGCCTGATTTTGGATAAAAGTTGCTCTTTTTTATAAAAAATTCAATCTTTATATAAATATTTATAATATTTACATACAAGCCATGCCCAGCCAGTCACATGACCACCAAGCCTCACCCACAAATTAGGCCATGCCACAGACCCAGTTAGTGCTCCCTGGGATCTAAAACTATGAGTTTGGTGGTCCCTGAGGTCCAAAAGGTTGGCGACATCTGGTCTAGGGAGACAGATGCCTCTTAAAATAAACTTACCCAAGATAACATTTTCAGTATCTAACCATTTTAACCAGCATTTAACCCAAACAAATGAATGTTGCAATGTCAATTTGGTTCTTAAATGTTTAATACTATAATTTTTAAACACATATACACACAGCCAAGTAAAAGAGATTTAACTTCATCAATATAAATGAAATTGTGCCATGGATAAAGCTGGCTTTGTATGTATTATGTATAATATAACTTTTTTTAAATGGAAATGTTCCTGTTTTGGAAAGCCAAACTATACACAGGAATGTTTTTAAACACTATTGCATGGCAGGAAGAACAGGTGTGCTATTGGAAAAAAAACATGAAGTTTTTAAAGTGCTATTTGCAAATTTCAGGTGCATAATTGAAGTCAAGTAGCCAAAGGTCTAAAATGTTCTTGGAAAACATTATTGGAAGTAGAATTCTATTGCTGGATCTTCTATATCCTTGAGGGAGATGGGTAATCTAGAAATACAAATTATAAATAAATAAAAATATTTAAATATGGGTATGTGATGCCTATCTGAATGACTGAAAAAATGGATGGGCTGGGCAACCGGGAAGCTGCTAGTATAAGATAATAGGACTTAAAACAAAAACATCACCAAATCAAGTTTCACATTTGCCAAATGAAAGAACCCATCTCTGCCTTTATTAAATGTTGAGAAAACAGATTGTGTTCATCTTGCTTGAGGCCACAAACTACATGGTATGGAACTCAGCCAGGCTTTGTCACACAGTTCACTTAGAAATTTTGCTATATTAAGGAATGGAGCAGATGGATTATTTTCTTCCAATAAGATAATTCTAGAGGAAACTATTAGAAGTACTGGGGGAAAGGTGTGGGTTTTTTTTTTAGCTCCAACTGCTATTTCAACAGATTAAATGGGAAGGCAAAGCCAAAAACAGAACCAACTAAAAAAAAGGGTGAAATCCAATGGTGTTTATTCTCTAAGACACAATAATCTATTTGTTTTCCTCTTGTCATCACTACTGTTTTTCCCAAAACTGCTCTCAAGAATGGTGATAATATTCCAAGTATATTGTTGGTACTTGTAAGTAAGGGAGTAAGGAAGGCTCTATCCTATTTACAAGCAGATTTTTTTCTGCATCATGCTGCGTATTAAAAATATTCAGCAACAATAGAATTATTTATGCTTTGTTTAAACCATATCCGGGTTAAGTATTGTATTTTATTCCCTGATTACAGATGTATCCATATATATATTTGCTTCTTATTCTTCAACTCCGGACTAGAAGCACTCAAACTCTACTCCGGATAATCTCCTAAGGAACTTAAAACAAGTGGCACCAAAATCTTTAGTAAAGCCTTCAACTCCCCCAATAAATGCTGCTAGATTGTAATTGTAACACGCTAGGAATTTTAAAAAAATGAATTATTAGGAATACTCTATTAGCTGCAAAGACACAAAAATGTGACTCCTGGCTCCGAGGTAGCCCTTCTCCTCCATGCTGCATCGAGAGCCCAGGATGGGTTGACTCCTTCCTATGACATCATAGCTGAGTCTGTACTAAGATATAAAAGTCAGTCCCCAGGAGAGACCCCAGCTTTTGACTCAGCTCCTTTCAGTCAGTAGCTGTGTCTCTGAAAGCGTTTCTATTATATTGCACTCACCAGCAATGTTCAGTACTTTCTCCTCGCTTCAAGCAGGTCCCAGGGATCTGGGCAACTGCTCTTCCAGGAGAGCGGGGCTCTCTCTCTCTCTCTCTCTCTCTCTCTCTCCTGCAACGTTGGGAGCAGCGTCACAGAGCTCTGTGCAGGCAAGCTGGGCAGTGTCTGCAGACCTCCCCCACGCCTGCAGTTTGGAGCGATCGTAAAGACGATCGGCAAACTGATAAGAGCTCCAGCCAGCTGATCGTGTAGCTGGTTGCTGTGTTTTTCCCTTGCTGACTTCGCTCGGGGATCTGTATAGCCTAAGGAGCGATTCTTCAATCTTGAAGCCTGTTTTCCTGTAGTCAGCGGCCATCTTGGATTCAAGCCTCCCATCATGAGGTGAGCGGCCATTTTGTAAGCCCGGGAGCCATTTATACCCTAAGGGGCTTAATAGAAAAATTTCTAAACAGCTTCTTTCCAACGCAAGAGCCTTTATTTTACAAATGGAGCAAGATAAGGCTCAGGAAGAGCTTTCCCCCCACAGTCTCATAAGCCCAATAGGAGAAAAAGATGTAGGCAACACACCCAATCAGTCCAGAGGGAGGTGGCTTCTAAAATGAGAGCTAAGGCTCTAGCCCCTAAGAAGGCAACTCAGGCTGAATTGAGGGCAGAAAAGCGCAGACATGCAGCTCTAGAGAGGCAGTTCAACAGAACTATTCAACAGAAGGGAGTGCAGCTACAGCATGCTTCAGGTGATACTCATGGGCCCCAACCAAGCCTTCCCAGGGGAGGAGACGTTATCTATGAGTCTTTCCATCCTCCGTCCTGGTGTCCTGAGGCTCTTGCTGTACAGTCAGATCCTCAGGATTTAAGCAGATCTGGGCCTTATTTCCAACAGGCTTCTGTGCCCTATGCTCCTCCTCCTCCCTCCAGGCCTCGAACCTCTCCTCAATCTAGGCCTGAAGCCACCTTCACTCCCACAGCAGTGGGCCTTCGGCCTTCTGCCTCTACCTTTGAGCACAGACCAGGGG
This sequence comes from Pseudonaja textilis, assembly GCF_049901715.1. Taxonomy (NCBI): domain Eukaryota; kingdom Metazoa; phylum Chordata; class Lepidosauria; order Squamata; family Elapidae; genus Pseudonaja; species Pseudonaja textilis. The sequence goes on along the minus strand of NC_141990.1, from coordinate 76,259,279 downwards.
ATATCCAAGATGTAGTCTCATCAGCCATTAGGCAGGGATTGGCTGAAGGCTTCAAGCAAATTCTTCAACCTCTGGAAAGGGTTCAGGCCCTTCTCCCTTCTCAATCTATAAGTTCCTTGCCTCATCATTCTGATTTACACAGGCCTCAGGACCTCAGGGTCCATTCTTCTCTACCAGAATGGGAAGAGGTTGATGAGGAAGGAAGGCCTTCACCATCTGAACAAAGTTACTCCTCTCATTCAGTGTGAAGAGGGTGAGATTTTGACCAAAATCTTTCAGAGGAAGAGGATTCTCGCCCAGAGCAGACATCCTCTGCATTGGTCTTCAAACCTACTCTCTTCAGACTATTACTCAGCAAGGCCTTGGTCACTGTCAAGCTGTCACCAGAGGAAGTGGCTCCCGAGCCACAAGGGAATCCCTCTAGCCAAGGGGATTTGCTCTTCTCCAAGCCTGTAGTGCATGCAGAGGTTTTGCCTTCTCCCATTTTGTTCCTGGACATGGTCAAGGAACAGTGCGCTTCTCCTTCGGCAGGTCCTTGCCCATCTTCTCTAGGTAAGCATTTCTACGATGTCAGCGCAGCTCTGGACAATGCCCTGGCAGTGCCTTCTGTTGTCATTCTGGTCCTGGCCTCGTTCTCATCTTCTGGCACTCCCACGGAGCCAGAAGATATCCTGAAATGGATGATAAACGTTCCGAACAGACCCTTAAGCGCAATCACCAGGCCGCTGCTTGGGCTGTTCGGGCTTCAACAGCAGCATCCTTCTTCACCAGGGCATCCATTCGGTGGCTGCGCCAACTCCAGAATAGATTGCCGGCTTCTGACCTTTGGTCTCACCAAGACCTTAATAAGATTATTGCAGCGGCGGAATTCACTGCGGATGCCACTCTCAATTCTGCCAAATTTGCATCCAAGGCCATGGCATCTTCTGTAGCAGCAAGAAGACTTTTATGGCTCCGAAATTGGCAGGCGGAGTCACGCCAAAAATGGAAGCTGGCTTCAGTTCCTTTCGCAGGCGGTAAGCTTTTTGGCGATGCTCTGGAACCTTATCTCATCGAAACCGGAGATAAACATAAAACTCTCTCTTCATCTGGGAAGAAAGTCGACTATCGCCCTGCTCCTTATCGCACTCCTGCCTTCCGAGCGGAGACCTCATCTCACTTCCCCCGCTCTCACAGGCCAACAGTCGGAAACATCTGGCAGGCAACAACCTTCTGCTGGTAAACGGCCCTTTCGGGGGGGAGGGGGTCATTCCTTCCATCGCTCTAAGTAATCCCTCATTCTCCCCACCCATCGGAGGTCGCCTAGCCTTCTTTGACTCCAAATGGGAGGAGTCAATGACGGACGCCTGGGTGCTCAGCACTATTAGGTCAGGGTTACAATTGACTTCCTAACCCCATCCGCCCCCCCCCAATTTTCTGATCTGTCCTGTGTCTCAGGACATTTCCAGGCAAGCCCTCATGAATCAGGCCATTCAGCACCTTCTTGAAATCAGGGCTATTCAACTTGTTCCCCCATCTCAACGGGGACGTGGGCTTTATTCTCGCCTTTTCATCATTCCCAAAGCCTCAGGGGGGTGGCGAGCCATCCTTGACCTAAATTTTCTCAACCAATTTGTAAAATACAGGCGATTTAAAATGCAGACTCTGCATTCTATTTTAGAGAGCGTTCGGGAGGGCGACCTTCTCTCTTCCATTGATCTCACTGAGGCTTACCTCCACATCCCAATTTGGCCTCATCATCGCCAGTTTCTCCATTTCTGTTATCAGAATACCCATTACCAGTATCGAGCACTTTCCTTTGGCCTCTCATCGGCTCCAAGGGTCTTCACAAAGGTTCTGGCAGCATTGGCGGCATCTCTGCGTTCTATTCCAGTGAGGATCCAATGCTACTTGGACCACATTTTGATTCTTTCCTCTTCCATCCTTGCGGCCCATCGGAAACTGCAAATTACCCTGTCATGTCTCCAGAGCCACAGATTTTCCATTAACACCAAAAAGAGCCAGCTCTCTCCTACAACCAAACTGCAACACTTAGGAGCAGTCATCAATATCATGTCGTGCCAGGTTTTCCTGTCCCCAGCTCATGGAAAGAGCCTTGCAGAGATCATCAGCCAGATCCAGCAACATCAAATTGTCCCCCTGTCGCTGCTGTCTAAACTTCTGGGGAAGATGGTTCCCTGTATTGGCATCGTCCCGTGGGCTCGTCTCCACTCCCGAGCCCTCCAATGGTTCTTGCTTCCCTACCAACAAGCAGGAACCAGCCACTCATCCATCAAGGTCCCACTCCCGCCACAAATCTGGAGATCTCTCAATTGGTGGCATTCCCCATCTATCTGGAGGGGACTCCTGTTCAGGGACCCAGACAGGCTAGTGATAACCACCAATGCCAGCCTCCTGGGTTGGGGTTCCCATATGCAGGGCCAGATAGCTCAGGGTGTTTGGTCCAGATCGGAACAGACCCTTCCCATCAATTGGCTAGAGCTCAGAGCTATTTTTCTGGCTCTCAAGCATTTCAGGCAATCAGTGACCGGCTCTCATGTTCTAGTCCTTACGGACAACATGGCCACAAAGGCTCATGTCAACCGGCAAGGGAGGACAAGGTCCAAAGCCCTCATGAGAGAGGCTCTACGGCTGGGGTTATGGGCAGAAAACACCTGTTATCTATCTCGGTGGACCACATCTCCGGGGTCGACAACTCCCAGGCCGACCGGCTCAGCAGGAGCCTAGTCGACCAGGCAGAATGGTCCATTCCTCCGTCTCTATTCAGGGATCTTACCCTCAGATTCGGAACACCAGAGGTGGATCTTTTCTCCACTCCTCAAAACGCCCAAGTCACCAGATTCTTCACCAGGTTTCCTTGCCAGGGAGCAGAGGGGACCAATGCTCTTCAGTGCAGATGGCCCAAGGGCCTCCTCTACGCCTTTCCCCCACTTCCCATCATTCCGGCAGTAATTCAGAAGATGTTGGAGGAAGGTGCGGAGCTCCTCCTCCTGGCACCCTATTGGTGAAGGAGGCCCTGGTTTGCGGACCTGGTCAGCCTATCGGTGGCTTCTCCTTGGAGGATCCCTGCCCATCTAATCTCCCTTCACCAGGGGGCCCTGCTCCACCTAGAGCCCCAGTGGTTCAAGCTGACCATGTGGCACTTGAGCGGCAGCAGCTAAAGGAGGCTGATCTTCCAGAAGAGGTCATCCTCACTGTCCTGGCATCTTGCAAACCTTCTACAAGGTGCATCTATGATGCCACCTGGAAGGCTTTTTCCTGATGGTGCCTCAGGGAGGGTCCTTCTCCTGCTTCATCCCAGTTGGCAGAAGTTCTTAGCTTCCTTCAGCATGGGCTGGAGAAAGGTTTGGCCCCCACACCTTACATAGGCAGGTTGCGGCCCACTCCTCAGTCCTTTCATGGGGGTCGCTTTCTTCCTTATCCCATCACACTTCAGTCAGGAGGTTTTTGAAAGGGGCTTCCAACCTGCACCCTCTGGTGGTTCACAGGTATCCTTCCTGGGACCTTCATTTGGTCCTTAATGCTCTTATAAAGACTCCCTTTGAACCCCTTAGAACAGTGTCTCTCCGTTTCCTGATTCTGAAGGTAGTGTTCCTTGTTGCCATCACTTCTGCCAGGAGGGTTTCCGAGCTTGCTGCTCTTTCCATCAGACAGGACCTTTCTTCCTTTCACGATGATAGGGTTGTTCTTTGTCTGGACCCCTCATTTATTCCGAAGGTTAACACCTGGTTTCACAGGTCCCAGGACATTATTTTGCCTGACTTCTGTCCTCTCCCGCACCATGACTTAGAGCGGCAATGGTACACACTAGACATAAGAAGGGCTCTTAGAATATACATTAAGCACACTTCCTCCTTCAGGAAGTCGGAAGCCATGTTTGTTTCCCTTTTCCCTTCTCACTTGGGGCACAAGGCCTCTTCTACTATTAGAAGGTGGGTCAGGTCTTGCATTGAGCAGGCCTACAAAGTTGCGGCCCTTCCGGTTCCCCGAGGTCTGACGGCACACTCTACCAGAAGCGCAGCCACTTCTGCTGCCTGGGCAACCCAAGCATCCTTGGAGATTTGTCGTGTGGCCATGTGGACATCCTCGTCTCCTTTCATCAGACACTACCGTCTGGATGCTTTTGCCTCAGCGACTGCAGCCTTCGGCAGACAGGTGCTTCAACGAGTGGTTCCACAGTCAGTGTGATGAGCCAGACGAGGACCCACCCGTGGACATGCAAGCTTTGGTATGTCCCATCCTGGGCTCTCAATGCAGCGTGGAGGAGAATGGGCGTTGGTAGAAGTTACCGTGAACACCCTTTCTATCTCTGCTGCGAGAGAGCCCAGCCCCTCCCTTGATTCGTCCGGAGAGGGTAAGACATATTTCTGTATTTATTTTGGGCTTTCAGAGACACCTTTCAGTCTGTCAAGTATCTTTGCTAAAGCTGGGGTCTCTCCCGGGGGCTGGCTTTTATATCTTAGTACAGACTCAGCTATGGCGTCATAGGAAGGAGTCAACCCATCCTGGGCTCTCTCACAGCATAGATAGAAAGGGCGTTCATGGTAACTTCTACCAACACCCATTTTGGCTTACTCATGTTTGTGTCAGAAGCACCAAGGCCCCCCTCGGTTGAAAGGATTATCCATTGAGATCACAGTTATTCTGGGGGATGCCTGGTTGGGGACTCCTTTCATATCCATGTTAATGTGCCAACGAAGTACTATCAATCTGCCCACTTGCAATTGCACACATTTGAACTGCTAGGTCAAGCAGGAGTTGGAGAAAATTATGGGAGCTCAACCTGCCATGCAGCAGCACTCGGGTCTCGAATGCGGGCTTGCTGATCTTCAATCTCACCCTAGCCACTGTACTCCATATCTTTTTGGCTAATTAAGCCTTGATGAGCAGCAGGTGGTGCTAAGGTATATATATAATACTCTCTGAAAGTAGAGCATTTATACTCCTTGAAAGCAGAGTATTTAAAAACCTCTCTTGAGATCAGACTAGTTCAATTTTTTTTATAAAGGGTTATATGAGAGATCAATTTGTGATCACAGACTTCTGTTTGGTGCAGAATTGATGGATTTTCAGGGTTACACCTCTTGCTCATGCTCTTGTAATTGATGCTTAGTTCCTGTCCTGACTTTTGCCTGTCTATGGGTATTTTTCTGCCAGGGGTGGGATTCAATTTTTTTAACAACTGGTTCTGTGGGCGTGGCTAGGTGGGCATGGCCATGTGACTGGGTGGGTGTGGCTTTTTTTGCAGCAGCCCCCAATTTTGGGGCCTTCTGGTCCTCAGGGAAGTGTCCTGGGGGGCTGTTTTTGCTCCCAGGCTTCCCTGGGGCTCAGGAAGGAAAAAAACAGAGCCTGGAGGGGGCGCACAACACCCCCCATGCTCCATTTTGGGGCCTTCTGGGCCTCAGGGAAGCCTTCTTGGGGGGGATGATTTTGCTCCCAGGAAGCTTCCCTGGGGCCCAGGAAGGCAGAAAATGAAGCCGGGGAGAGGGTGCTGCACCCACCTCCATTTTTTGCCTTCCTGAGCCTTAGGGATGCCTTCTGGGTGAATCAGTAAGACAGCAAAGAGAATCCCAGCAGAGCTGATCATAGGAACAGCTGATCATCAGGAGGGGAAAAAATGGAATACTTTAAGGAGTGACTGGGTGGGGAAGAACGCAGTCAGCGATGCCGGGCATGCACACGATGTTGCGCATGCATGATAAGTACTGACTGGGTGGGGAGGGGAGGGGCAAGTGGAGAAGCGGGACCAGCCAGGGGCATGATTTGCCGGTTCTCCGAACTGCACAGAATCATAACAACCAGTTCTATAGAACAGGTCCAAACCAGTAGAATCCCACCCGTTTTCTGCTCCTTAGTCTTTAAATTGGATTGATGTCTCAGTGATAGAATATGTGTACCAAAGTTTCTATTGACTTCAAGTTTGCTCACCTGAAACTTCCCAGAACAGAACGTGGAAGAATTTGAATGCCTTCACCAAAGCATGCTACCTCCTTCATTCTGTCCTTGTGTGCACATTTATACCACCTAACCTAGCCTAGCCTAGTCCTCTAGTCCTCAAGGGGGTGAGTAGGAGTACTAACTTTAGGAAAGACCCAACTGGTATCTCTGTCCTTCTATTCTGCCCCCCCCCCAGCACATGGTGCCAGTGACTCAATAATTTGAAATCTATTTCTGCCAGAAATTCTGGAAATGGGGTTGCAATGCTGTAATCCAATTGGAAAATGCCAATGGATAAGAATGGGATTAGAAATTAGCCTGACCCACTCACTCTGGCAGAAGGGGCATGCTGCGGACCCCATCGGTCAAAGAGTTTCAGCTGGTGGGGTCCTTTTCTGCCATGCACCCCCTCTCAATTCTTTGGAACATATTGCCCCTAGAAGTGAGATCAGACTCCACCTTCTTGGGCCTCAGAAAGGGCCTCAAGACCTGACTTTGTAAATTTATGAAGAAGGATGATGTTTTTATGTTTTATGTTGTAAGTCTTATGTTGCTTTGTTTGTTGTTAAAATAAACTTTAAAAAAAAAGACCTGACTTTTGTTAACCCATTGTTAAATTCTTCTATCTGTATAAATGTTGAATCCAGCATAAAAATATTTGAGGTTCTAGAGTAATCATGTATAAGGTCAATGGTATAATAAGATAGTTGCCAAACTGTATTTCACTTGAATTTAACTAACTTGAACAGCTTAGATGAATTATGATACTACAGGATATAGTTTTGTTATGGAAACTGAATTATTATATTTTAATGTGTTTTTAAATGAGCTCATTTAAATAAAATTTCATAAATTTTAAACTATTCTGAGATTATTTCTCAGAAATAATAACCATTTTCTGCACTATTGTGGAAGAATTAATTTTTAAACATCAGTAATGCCTCCTGACTCTTTTTTCTTTCCTTTAATGAGCCCTGTTAACACTGGAAACTGTGCTGTGGGACTGAGCAAAATTATTAAGGCCGACCTGCAAGTGTCTAACATCAGCATCCTTGAAAAGGACTCAATGATGAACCTCAGGTTACCCTAATTCAGTAGAAAACCTCCACAACTCCTTTTGTCCTTTCTTAAAAAAATCTCTTATTACATACTGTAAAACTCATAGGATTACTATTTTAGGCAGGTAGCTCTCAAGTTACGATGGCATTTGGAATCAGAATTTCTGTTGAGGCAACTTCCTGCCAGCTTCCTACAAGAAAATCAGTGGAGAATCCAGTAGGAATTTGCAAGTCCCAGTAAGAAGGAAACTAGCTGCTGCCAACTGGAGGATGAAGCAAGGAAATGCACAGACGTGGGGAAGAGGGTTGTGCAAGAAGCAAAGGAAGGGTGCAAGAGGATGCACAAGAAGTGCAATGTGAGCCATGGAGGGTGCGCGAGAGCATGGAAGAGGTGCAGCATAGGTTGGGATGGGGGTGTGAGGGGATGTGAAAGTTGCTGATATGGCAGGAGTGCAGAGGAGATGGGGATGGTGTATGGGTGGAGGAGACTTACCCCAACAACTTGCAACACTATCTTTCAGCTTCCCCACTGACTTTCTGGGCAAACCAGAGGAAGGTTGTAAATGGTCATCACATGATCAAGGGGCATTTGGCAATCAATCATAAGTGCAAGTGGGTTGCCAAGCACCCAGATTATGATCATGTGACTGTGGGGGTGCTAAGAGGGCTCATGACTAGTTGTAACTACAATTCATTCCTCATAACTTAAAACAGTTGCTGCCTGAATTATCATAAGTCATGGACTATTTGTAGTTTCTGCAGTTCCAGTTATAAAGGAATCTGAAGTTTTTGGAAGTTCTTTAAATCCAGAGTTATCAAGAAGCATCACTTGTTTGTTTGTTTTTTATTTCTGATGCCAAAACACCAAGTCTTATGCCAATGGTTCTTCCAGGCATGCATTTAGATCCAGTAACAGAATGAGATGATTCCCCATGTCATTCCACAGCATTTTCACTGAATGCATGTGAAGGCTCTGGCTTTCATCCACTTTAGTCATACACTTTTGAACAAGCAATTCCAAGTGCCTGCTGGCTTTGTCATGGAAACGCATAAGGATGTCATCACTGATGAATCTATATTACCATCTGGAACAGCTCTAGGAGTTTACCCAGCTGGGCAAGCTCCTGAAGTAAACTTTTCAGTCTACCAATATTGTCAAAGCCCAGATCTTTCATTTAAGTAAGCCTTCTTGATATCAAACAGCCAGGATACTGGGATGGCCAAATGGCCAGAGCAGCAGTGCCAAAGTAAAAGTAATGCCAACCAGCTTTATTTTGCAAAGTACTAAGAAACAAGTTTTAAACTTGGCAATGAAACCTGAAAAGTCAATAATTCATAATAAATTCAGATTTGATTTTTTAATCTTAAACAGAATCTGAAACAGCAGTGTTCAGCTCCTGTTAAAAATAGTGGCAACTACACTGACTGCATGGATTCTTTTCAAATCTTTATAATTAAAATACAAATCTATAAATGTCCTACTTTGTATTTGTCTAAAACTGGATATTTTTTATTGTTCAGTTACTTATTTAATGTCATTTCCACTCCATTGTTGCATGTTGGGTTTGGTGGGATTTAGGTATCTGTTTTCTAATAATGCTAAAATTCCCTTGTGATTTCTACAGGATTTAAAATGTTTCAACATAAGAAATATAAGTTTTCTGGTGCTTTCAAAGCATCAATGTTTTTTTAAAATAAAATAAATTAATTTCATGAAAACAGCAACAAAGAAAAGTAGGATTCTGGAGACAAGATAGCAAAAACAAAATGATTTTGGCCTACAGCTAATATTTTTTATTAGTTTTAGTACTTCAGTGTAGCCAGAAGGCATACGATGAAGAGAAGCTTTCCATGGGAGACACAGACAAAACTAAGCATCTTTGCAATGTGTAGCCATTCTTACACAGCAGGTTCACTTAATACATAGAAGGAATGAGGAATAAAACTAATGCCGATACCTTTGCAGCAGATCAGAATTTGTCCAAAATCTGTGACCTAAGGACTCCCATGGGAGTGAAATATGGAAAAGTGTGGCTGTTACAGTGCTGTTGTATCACAACAGACAGCAGTGGTCACATAATCATCATTGCCAATGCTGCATACCAGTTTCATACAAAGAAAGTCAGTGGGGAAGCCAGCAGGAAGTCAGAAGTTGCTTCTTCCACTGCTTTTTCACCCGCCCATTGTCATTCTGTTTCTCTGTTTAAGTAAGGAAATATCTGTGAAATGATGACTTAGCAGTCATGAGTTGTGTGTATGTGTGTGTGGAGGTATGTGTGTGGGTATAAAGCCAATTCAAAGCAGCAAAAACACCTAATATTTCAGTTGTTTTTCCTACTACAAGAATCCTGTGAGATCAGGTAGGCTGGCGAAAACACAAGAGAATCCCTATTAGGGAAGTATAATTGCATACAAAAAAACCCTAAACAAATGTTGAGACTATATAGTCATGCAATTGAAGAAAAACCCTTAAATAGGTATGCTTTCTTGCTAGATATATCTTGAATGTCTTAAAATAGCTTACCTGTAGATGGAAAAATACTGCTTTGTTTTATCCTGACATTTCTTTTTTATTGAGACTAGGAATAATTTCAAAGACCACTGAAAATCAAATTTTGAACATCAGGCTGCACTAATCAAATTATGAAGCTTTTAGTGATATTATAATTATTCTGAAATCTTGGCCATCTGTTTCTACTGAGTTAATTCCATTGAGGCTGCCAACTCAAGGAAACAGAAGAAATGCAAACAGCATATCCAGAATTATTTCAATTAAAGTCCAAGAGAACCCAACAAGAAGAGAACACAAAGTTAATAACCATGATCAGAGGCAGGGTCTGGGATTTGACCAGTGTTTCTAAACTCCAATATTGAGGTTAGAGAATGTCTTGGTTGAGGCCAGTGCTAATAAAAGCCCTTATCTTAAGCTAAAGAAGAAGGAATGAGCAAGGAAAATTTATACCTATAGATTCAGAGGAACAGAACATGGATTGTGCATGCCTAGTGTTATCTTAAGACTCTGCTCTTAACTTCGGTGAAATGAATAAAAATATAAGCTTCAAAACACAAAACATACTGCTAGCTAACATAAATTCTCCTCAAAGTTTACATCAAGAAATGGAGGCTGTGCCTCGTTCTTATAATGCTAAGCCATGCTTGTTGAATAAACTTCAGATAATTACATTCACAATTAATGTTAAATTTAAAACCATTACAAACCACAACTAATGGACTGAGCCATTAAATGAAGCCAAAATCAAACAGATCCATTGTGATTATGTGCATGAGTAATACCCCAAGCTGATTATCATGAATCAATCTGTCAAAAATAGCTGCTTTATCAATCTTGCATTGTAGGTAGATAAGATAGGATCTGAGTTCTTCAGTTCCTCTTTTTCTTGGTTGACTGATATCCACTTTTTCAATATCCAATAGCATTGGAATTTGTGGGACTTGACAGAAATATCTACAATGTATATTTTAATTCATCTCTGGGAGAGCCCTTTATCACATGTGAGGTCCTGTATGTAGAAACACTAATCTCTCACACCTTCAAAAATAATCGAGAATAAATGGGTTCTACAACATGCAACAGGGCTTTTAATGACTCATGAACTGTTCATCTTATCAGACCGAAACACTCATTTGAGATAGTCTCTTTATGGAAGAAACAGATGTGCAAATAATAGCTGAGAAAGCACAATGGATTTCAAGAAGGCTGAAGATCAGAGGTTCGTTGGCTTGTTATCTGACAAGTGATCTTATGCTGCACACTGGAATCTGGGATTTTTCCATGGTTTTAGTTTTTTGGTAAAAATGATACTTCCAATCCAGGAACTGTCTCCTCAATCAGATATACCAGCAAGTTACATTATTTAGATTAATTCATACTGTAAGAGAGCAAGTAGTGATGACCACACTTAATATAAGATTGCATATAGTCTATGATTCTCCACTGCCATACACAGGGGAACAAAAACTTCTATTCTGGATAACAGTAACATTTAATAAAATAAATGCAATATTTGGCAAGTCAGTATTGCAATATAGGTACACTTCAAAACTATACATAAAACTTTTTGCTGAAAATCAGATTTTTTAAAATTCTCTTGAAAATAAGATAATGGCAAACATAAAAATAAAGGCAGGCATTATAATGAAACGTCTGTCTAATATTTAATATTTCCACAGTAGTTGTTGAAGATTCTTCAAGATAGTATTCATAGTACTAACAAGTGCTTTAGAAATCCAGATGATCAACAGAGAGCAGCAGTGAGGACCAAACTATAATAATTATCTGCTGACATCTACTGATTGTTCGGACTGTTGTAAGTCAGATCTTATAGCTCTATGGCAAGTTTAACTTCTAACAAGTTTTTTAGAGTTTCTTTGCGAAGTATTTGCAAAATGCAGAGGTATCTCATTACTCATTGTTAATTGGTTCCAGGAGGCGTGATGAGTACCAAAACCCATGAGTACCAACAATTTTTTTTCCCATAAGGAATAATAGTGAATAACAAGTCAACCAACATCAATAAGTTGTAGCTTAGGCACTGAGAACCGGGACAAAATGTACACATCAAAATGCATTGAGTACCAAATTTGATGAGTTTCAAAGCAGTTGAGTACCACTGCAATTCAGAACTAAATATTGCCAGACAATAATTGCTGCTGAATTGAATACTTTTTAGATATTTCAGTCCACTTTAGTGTAATCACTGATTAATCTCAAATCTATAATTTAATCCAAACGTACACCTTTAAACATACGGACAATATATCAAGGATTTCTTTTTAAAAAATACTGAATATAAAGCAGAAAAAGAAAATATATTCTTATTGATACAGTAGAAATCAAAATAACTGAAAAAGAACCATGAAAAAAATAGCATTTGGTTGAAATTAGCTCAGTGAAATCTACTTGAGAGGGTTAAACAGTGAGCTCATTGGAATCCAACAACTCCATGAACCCCTTACTTAGTTCAATATTCTGTACATTCTCATTGGAGCAAACATCACCAAATTCAGTGGTACCTAGGTGCAAGGAACTGCACATGGTATTGTGCTGCAATTCTTTGCTAGGTTTATTTGTTTATTTTAGAAAATGTATATGGTAATCATCTTATTCCTCCTCCAGTCATGTTAGCTCAGGAATTCTGGGAATTGAAGTCCACAAGTCTTAAACTTGCAAAGTTTGAAGACCCTTCTTATATGATCCCTGAATGACTAACAATAATCATTTAAAGCAACATGATAAAACCTCTCTAAATCAAGCAAATGTAATATAATCATTATACTGTGAGGAGGGCACAATGTAACAAACTCAATTAGAAAAACTACACCTGTATAAGGCTTATCTCACACCTCAATTCACCAGGACTTTAGAGTTTTCTCGAAGGCAAGGATCTCTGGATCTTCATGGAAACTGCTCCATAGGGTGGGTGTCATCAAAGTCACAACATTGTGTAATAGAGAGGAACTGGGACAGGCAGAGACCCTTGGAGATAGGCACTCTTACAAATAACTTCATCTTGTGCCATGCAGGGCTTTAAGGATAATAACCAATGCCTTGAATTACACTCAGAAAACAATGAAAGTCAATACAATTGTAATCCAGGCAAACCTTAGCTGCCAAAACTACAGCATGCATGTTGCTGTGTTCTGGACCAATGAAAGCTCCTGCGTCAATACAGAACACATTATAAACAAATGGGAAGTGGCAATGAGCAATGAGTTATAGAGAATTAGTTTTGCCTTTATATAATTTTAAAAATCTTTTAATTATTCTATGATGGTCACAAACCAAAGGACAGAAAAAGCTCATGTAAGATTATGCTTGAACTGAAGCCATACTGAGAATTTGATTTTTTTCAAACAGGATTTAAACAGAAGAATTGTACCTTTCTTGCTAGCTGTGATTTTTGTCCCCATCCTTTGGAATTCAACACAAATCAATTAAGAGAAAGAAAAAGAGTTTGTACCACATGCTGCAATAAAATATGGTTGGTTGGTTTGCAGCTGTGTAGTATATGAACACAGGCAATCCGATTAACTCAGTAAACCACAGTGAAAATTCAACCTTAGATACGTAATTATATCATGTGTAACTATAGAGAAAGTTTTGCTGTTTTAATTTAGAGATGATCAAACCAAATCATTTTTTTCATTAGTTAGGGTTATATTGCAGCACTGGGAAATTTATCCAGAAAGCGGCAGCTATGGTGGCTCTTACAGATGCCATTTTGTTACAATTCATTTAGCATTTGTTGAGTATGGCACACTTTCTAGAGCAGTTTCATTCAATACTAATCTTCCATACTGGTTTACTTCAGCCACTTCAATAAAGATATTTATAGCTAAATAGGTCAACTAAATCCATCCATTAGGGAGTCCATCATTATCCCTGAAATAGTTATGTAATTACTTCAATCTTCTGCAATCACAGAATACTGGTAGTCTTTGATTTACCGACCACAATTGAGCCCAAAATTTCCATTGCTGAGCAAAACAGCTGTTAAATGGAATTTTGCCTCATTTTACTGTAGCCTTTCTTGCTATGGTTGTTAAGTAAACCATTACGGTTGTTAATTTAGCAACACAAGTGAATCTGACTTCCCCATTGATTTGCTTGTCCGAAAGCCCCAGGACATTGCAACTGTCATAAAGACATGCCAGTTACCAAGCATCTGAATTTGATCACATGACAATGGGGATGCTTTTTTTTTTTACAAGATGTAGAGTACAACAAAAGGACAGCAGTTTTGAAAAAGGGCGGGTGACACAAAAGCCATCAAGCAGACAACAAACTTCAGTGTTATTAGATCTTCCCCTTTTTGCTGTAATTAAGAGGCGCCGTGCAATACAGTCTGGTGTGCATTATTAGATTCTTTTAGGAGAACAGCTCAGTGCCACATGATACGACAACGTCACGCCAAAGCTAATCTGAATAGCTAGTCTCCTCCCACATTCCTTCATGCGACTTTTAGATTACGCTTTCACCTAAATGTGGGTTTCCCTTGTCCTCTTTTCTCTTGTCGTCTTGCCTTCAGAAAATATCGGACTATCTCGAAAGTTCGCCAATGGGCGCATCGAGGTAACCTTTGAGCTATAAAACATACGTGGGGTTCCAAACATGAAATGACGCGATATGAAATCGCATCCGTGTGCAAAGGTGTCCCTGCACTTTGCAGCAACATAACAACCTCACTGTACTCTTTTTTTCCCTTTCCGCCATCTCGCGCCCTCCCCGCACAAAATAAGGGGGTGCATGTGAAGGGGTACATCCGGGTTTCACTCACCTATCATGGCCAGTGCTGGCAAGGGAGGGAGGGGGGCGCTCTGAAACCCTGATGTGTTCACTTTCGAACTGCAAAAGCCAAACTTGAGGATCTACGCTCCCTGCAGGCCGGCCAGACGGTAAGGTGCCCAGTGCGCAGGCGAGCAAAACCACGTTACAAAGCGCTTTGGGAAATGTAGTGCTCCACCTTCCTCCTGCCGCGGGAGGACTCCGCGTGTAAATACAAACGTATCTGTCAATCGACCGGGCTATCTTCTTTCGGCACCCTAGTCTCCTGGTTCAATTATCTCAGTTCTGCGTTGATCCCAGTAGAATTCTCTTTGAGAGCGAGATTGGTCGCGCGCTTTGCACATCCTTTTCTGCGTGTTACCACAGTACTTTGAATAATAAAGAAGAAACTACAGCATAGTTAGAACTAATCCCTTGCGATTTACACGCCACTCAAGAAACAAACGCTTTTTTAAAAGGGCAGCGAAATGAATTCAATTCCTGTTTTGGAGGTTGCTTTGTTTTTTTGTTTTCCATCCGCTTATAATAGATGTAGAACAAGTAGGTTATTCCGTATTGGACTTAAAGGTTTTTTTTTAAAGAGTGCATCTGACCAAATTTTTCATGTTAAAGCAGAAATGTTCAGAACATGAGCAACATTTTTTTTAAAAAAACCCACATTTATTTTCTATAGAGCATAGCGCTCTACTTTGCAATTCTTTGCTTTCTCACCATAAAAGCCACACCAGTTTTGTTTTTGGTGGTCATTTGGATTTATTTATTATTATTTTTATTGAAGTTATAGATGCCACAGAGTCTTTTGAGACTGGGGCGGGTTACAAATACCTCGTTTGTAAAATAAACAAACAAAACTTTGCCAGCGTGTACATTTCTGCTTTTTTTTTTTTGCAAGCAATGAGAAGATACGCTATTCGAGAATGAATGAATCCCATAGAATGTCAGTACAATTTACTCGTCAGAAAACGCGCAAGGATGAATTAACAGCCCCTTCATTTTCGGGAATTGTACATAAAGTGTATTTCGATTTTTTTTTAAAAATGTTTTAAATTCTTCCAAATGTCACGATATTATTATATATGGGGATAGTCAATTCATCGCTCTAATTTGCACCCCTATTCTGAACTAAGTAACTTTTCCTCATGGTACCAGTGGCGCTCACATTTTCTGATTCAGAACAACCTACTTTTGGTTTTCAGAACAAAACCACTCATGGGAAAGTTCTGGGCTAGCGAGGGGCCATAGGACTAATAAAAGCGACCAAGCATCCAGCCTGCTTTAGGCGTCTGAACCCTGCTACGTTGCTATCCTCTCCCTCCCTATTCTGTCAACTGAGGGCAAAAGAATCCAGCTACTAATTTTCGTGACTCCACGGAGTCGCGTGACTTCAGTTACGCCGAGTGCGCATGCGTATGTAAATCGAATCCGCTCAGCGGTGCCGAAGTTTCCGACACGGGCGGAATCCTTGTGCTCCCGCGGCTGGCTGTTGATACGTTGCCTAGCAACCGATTCCTAGAATCGAGTTGGTGTTAGAAACAGGCATATATTTTCCCCCCTTCCCCTCCTCCTCTTCCTCGAAGCCACACAGGAGCCTTCCCAGGGGCTAAACCAAGGGGTGAAAGGGAGCAAATGCAAAGGGACGAAAATTAGGGTGGTTTTTGTTTTTTGTTTTTGGCACAAGGAAGAAAACAAAAATCTGTTTTTGTATCCAAATAGTTTCCTTTTAAAATCCCGACCTCCAATCCCACGTGCAGCAAGCAGCAGCAGCCTCAGGAGAAGATGGTGGCTGAGAAAGAGGGCGTAAGCCCCCCCAAATTAAGACCCCAGCAACTGCAGGAGCCGCTGCGACACGCA
The DNA here is from genome assembly GCF_049901715.1 of Pseudonaja textilis. Taxonomy (NCBI): domain Eukaryota; kingdom Metazoa; phylum Chordata; class Lepidosauria; order Squamata; family Elapidae; genus Pseudonaja; species Pseudonaja textilis. The sequence goes on along the minus strand of NC_141990.1, from coordinate 76,243,127 downwards.
AGAAGAACCAAGAAGCAAGTCAGCGATGGATTCACCATCAAAGCAATGATGAAAAACACCGTGGTATGTTGAGATGCCGTTACAATATAGAAGGATTTCTGGCCCTTTGGGTTGGTCATTTAAACTACCGTCCGAGGGAGGAAGGGCCGGCCGGCCGTTTGCAATAGGTGGGGGAAGGACGGGGTGACAGCTTGAGTTCGGGAGTGGGGGAGGATTTGCCTGCCAAGTCCCCGAAATGCCCCCTAAGCGAACTTCGCCCACCAACTATTACAGATTACAGATTGACAGAGTAGGGACGGACCTTGTAAGTCATCTAGTCCAACCCCCAGCCCAAGCAGGAGACCCTAACCATTTCTGACAGATGGCAGTCCAGCCTCTTCTTGAAAGCTTCCAGGGATGAAGCTCCCACAACTTCAGAAGCTGTTCCATTGGTTGAGTGCTCCTGCTGTCAGAAAATTTCTCCTTATTTCCAGGTTGAATCTCTCCTTGTTCAGTTTCCATCCATTATTCCTCGTCTGGCCTAATGGTGCTTTGGGAAATAGCTTGACCCCCTTCTATCTGTGGCAGCCCCTCAAATATTGGAACACTGCTATCCTGTCACCAAAGTCTGTATTTGAAATGATTTCCTTTCTGCTTTCCATTCAAATACGTTAATGATCCATTCCACTGCTTCCCGTGGTTAACAAGTCTGACTTCAGATCCAGTAGATCACATACACTATGCAAGGAGCCACCCAGATTATAAGAAGTTGTTCTTGATTGAGAGATATTGCTCTCTCTGGCTTTTGATCTGAAGTGTTTATTCTGTGTTTGGCTAGCTTAATGACCTGCTTATTTGTAACCCAATTCTTTTGCAATTTTTTGCACTTGTAATTATTATGATTTTTGCCTGTAGTACTTTTATCTCTTTTTTTTTTCTTCAGTATTTCATCTGTTCCACAGAGTCCAAATCTCTTGGTGTTCTACTTTTCATAAAACATTCAAAATATTCTTAAGGTTATCACAAAGTAAGCATTAAATAAAACTCTACTGCTTGACCTGTATCCCCACTGCTTTCCATTGGAACTCATGTATGGAAATATAAATTGCACTTTTGGAAAAGGGACAAAACCATTCCAACTTTACTTATTTTGTTACTCTAAGAATTTTCTTTTGTGTGTGAGAGAGATGATTAAAGTATTGTCACATATTAAATATGGGGAAGTGCTGTGTGATTCTGTGCATAATTATTCCAAAATAAGTCAATGATAAATGAGCCCTACACGAAACATACTGTGATTTTTATTCAGAAGTCAAGAAGTCGTCATAGCATGTAATGAACTTTACTTTGAATTAACTGTTTGTAACTTTATCTGCGATTGAAAACTATTCATCACAGAACTTTCTTCTAGATAGAAGTTGTAAAACATTGCAGTGTTACTGTTAATTCCTACCCAGAGAAAAAGCAATGTCTACTTGTATAATGTCCAAATATATTGATGCTCAAGGATTGCAAGTTAGTTTTTTTTTATTTATTTAGTGTATGGCACATGTTAGCCAGGGATCACCGAGGTGACTGGCTGCCTCTGTGAAAGGAATTTTTTTGGGAGTGTTATCTTTACCTGCGGGATACCTGAATGCCAGTAGGCATTCGAGGGATGCTCCTTTCTTGTCCCTGCCTGGTTTATTCGCTCACAGGAAACGAACTGCCAAGCTGCCAACCTCAGCGGTGCACAAGCCCAGTGTCTTACCACATGAACCACCACGGCCCCTTGCAAGTTAATATATTACCATCTTTACTTTTCTGTTCTTTTCCACAGTTCATCAGCATTATTTTATGCATCTCGACTCAACATTTCCAGCCATTATTATTTCTATGAGACTTTCCTTAAGGAGCATGGAATAACTTAATGCCATAGTCTATGTTCACACAGAACACTTTATTCATTTCAGACTTTTTTTTGCTTGTTTTGCTTTTGAACAACTTTCTCACCAGAAACTAATCATACATTGAGATTGCACAAGCAAAATGCAGTTGCTAACATAGCGTTGAAGTTGGGCAAACATAGTTGAGGTGTAGTTTATAAACATTCTGCTGTCTCCACCTTCCCCCATGCTGCTTTTCACTCAATATGAGTCATTCTTCTAAAACAAGGTTGTTGTTTTTTAAATAGAGATCTACATGTACTAGTATTGCCAAGCAATGGGAAAATCCAAGAGCATCTTGGATCTTATGGGTTCAAGATAGGAGATTTTAGCACTGATTTTCATGCAAACTGTTTGGGGTTTAGCACCATAGCTTACTTCAGTATGGCCCGTAGGTTTGAGTAAAAGTTAGTGGCTTTGAGAATATTAAGGAATTGAGTCAAGGCTGCTGGTATACTATCCATGAACAAACTACAAACTTTTAACTACCTGTTGAAGAAACTTATGAATGAAGATTATTGGGAAATGTAATATCTGAATATACACACAATAATTTCAGGTGACCAAACACGATATAAAAACTAAAAAAATACCTTGTATTGAGACTGACTCTTGAGGGACATAGCCATGTAATTTTTCTAAGAACAAAGATTTCTCATTGCATTCATCAGACTTGTTTCTTTTTCACGTCTTAGTCTAATATTCAGTCCTGGTATGAGTTGGTAGTATCCCATCAAGTACAAACCAAACTTAATACTGCTTAGCTTTGAACTTATACTAGATCATCTAAGTGTAACTGCCTGCTCTATTCCAGAGAGTGTAATGATTTTAAATCTAGCAAAAGAATAACAGAGCAGAACTGCAAGCACTTCAAAGTTTAAGTTAAGGAATAGAAGAGAGTTTCGAGAGATTGAAAGAAGAAAATTGAATTTTTTTTTCCAAATACTGGGATTCTCACATTTTCTCCAGGGACATTGCTCCTATCTTTGCAATAACTTTGAAGTTGCAATGCATTATAGATAATGAAGTCCCTTATTACATATACATTCTCCACTTGTTATGATGCGTTGATAATAAGATCATAATGCTTCAGATATAAATTATGAGTTAAATGGAAATTATTATAATCAATGTAAGTGTATAAGCTCAATCCACAGAAATATTTTTATATTGGAAATAGTCTATCATGGCAAAAATTATCTAATTGCTTCCAACAGAACAATAGAGCTGATAAATGTGACATGTTTAGAAATGGCCCGCCAATAGATATCTTTGGTATGAAAATTGTATTATTTTCACCTGATAATTGATTTTGGGGTAAATATATATAATACAATACTTTGAGAATCAAGTATTACATTATAAAGATAGGGATTAATATACTGAAAGTATTTGTATAAAGATTCCAGGATTGTTGCATGTCCAGGTTTGCTACCTACTTTCAGTTTGAAGTTAAATAAGGTGCAAATGCTTAGTGTTTACTCTTTCTAATTAAGATATTTGTATGCAGTAATGATCATTTGTGCATCTAAAACTGAATGAGAAAGCTGGTTCCACCTCTATAATTATTATAGTTTTCTGAATCTCAGTTGCCAGAAAAGAACCATGAAAGTAGGATAATATTTAATGATTGCTGTTTTGATACTATAATTTTATTTGTCCATAAACATGTACAGATAAAACACAGAGGGAAAAATGTACTTTATCTGACAAAGGTGATAAGTTGTTCAACTACCGCTAGCAGTAGTTTTCCATTGTAGAAAAGCACTCTCTAGTGTTTTGAGTTACTGTAGTTAGAAGTAACACATGGAACTACTGGGAAATCAACTAGTCTAGTTAGAAAAAAAAGATAGATTGGGTAATATAATATTACCCTATAAAAGTTGTTACATTGCAGGTCTGAGGCTATTGAATTCATTGCAAATTATTACACTATTTCTGTCTTCTGATTATTACTCCCAATTTGGAAAGTGCTAGGTCTGATAAACATTCAGAGAAAGCCAAGTTTTATTTCTACAAATACTTTTAGTCCACATAGCTTTTGAATTATGTTTCAAAAAGCTGCTTTAGATATATTTGAGCAATGAAGCCAGGAAGGAAGCAATTACTTCCTTTTCCAGTTTCTAAGACTATAAATAAACCCTGTGCTATTATTTCTATTATTATTCTATTCTATTATTATTTCCTCAGCTAACTAATAGGTTATCCATGGTGGTGCTGTTTTTGTTTGTTTGAGGAAACAGAAGAGTCTTTAAAATGATTTTTTTTTTAATAATTTTTTTTTATTTTTTAATAACAAAATAAACATAAACATACATAACAAAATAAACATAAACATACCACAAAAAACATAAAAAGATCCTTCTTCATAAATTTACATACAGTGCATCGATTGGTTTACCACTTTTTTTTGTGCATCCATTTCCTAGTCACCAGTATAATTATATTACATAATAGCTCATATTATCAATCAACAATTGTATAACCTAATATCATCACTAAAAAAAAATAAATAAATCATTTTTAATTTTGTTAATTCATATTTTAACGAGATAACTATAGTTTGCTTAATTTATTTTGCAATAAATCATAAGATCATACCAAATCTACCTTAATAATGTTTTATAAAGATAATATTAAGAAAAAAAAATTTTTTTATGCTAAATCTGAATATTCTATCATTATGTTTTATTATCTAACCATTGATAAAAAAGATCCCAAACTTCATAAAATTGTTTATCTTCTTGTTCTCTGATTTCAAATGTCAATTTGCTCATTTCAGCACAATCCAATATTTTCTTAATAATTTCTTCTTCTGATGGAATTTTCTCACTCTTCCAGTTCTTAGCAAATACAATCCTAGCTGCTGTTAATATATTTACAATCAGATACTTCAAATTTTTATTATATATATCCGGTAAGATTCCCAATAAAAA